>NW_020884948.1:1417427-1535075 GCF_003945725.1 Corapipo altera
CCCCCCTTTTCCCCCCTTTTCCCCTTCCCCTTCTCAGTGGGGGGAGTAATCTCCATTTTGGCTTCTCCAGAGCCCAACAGCGCCCCCTGCTGACCGTGGTTGGAATTGCACCAAAAGGCGGAAAGTACTGAACTGTTTTTGGAAGGAAACCTTGGGTGCAGGATTGTGGTTTAGGGTGTTTTTTGGTGTTCTTTTGTTGTTCTGCCTAAACACATATATCCTTTAATAAAGGACTGTTATCTTTTCTTTCTCCATATTTGCTCAATGGGAGCCTTTTAATTTTGGATTTACAATTGCTTTCAGAGAGGAGCTTGGTCTTCCTCATAACTCATCCTCCTTAGCAAACACTTCAGTCTCATTAAGCTGAGACAATAACGGAGAGATTTAAAATCACTACTGGAAAATCAGAACTTCTCTGGAAACCTAGGAATCTGGAATTTTTTGAAAAGGAGTCCTTGCTCATGGTAATGCTTCCTCATGGCCAGAGTGCAGCAGTGGATGTGAAGATAATCACCTCATTTTCAGCTATTCATAAGTAGCAAAACCCAAGTAATTTCAGACTCTTGCACATGGCAAAAGCAGGCACAAAGTCAGAATCTACTCTATGATTTTCATCATTGCATACATTTAATTTCATAGATCATAGGTCTTAACATAAGATTGGTTGTACCTAGACCCATAAAACACAAAGTTATAGATTATAATAGAGCCAGTGCATGCCATAATCCATGCTGTTCAGAGGAATTCTGCAGACACACATTATTTTTCCACAATCTCTGTACTCCTTGCATTGCATCTGTGACATTTTCCTCTCCCTGAGCTTGCTACCAGTCTTCTCACAGCCACTGCTTTCTTGGAGCCACAGGATCCCAATTTGACTTTAAACACTGGAAGTTTTGTCGAGTTTCAATTTTGACAGATCTACGTTCTTAGACTTTATCAAATATTCGGACAAATCAAAGGGATCTCAGATGCTTTATCTTTGAATTTATGTATGATTTGCCATTCATAGGCCTTATGTCATTACCCTGCACTTACTGATTACCCTTCACTTACTCATTACCATGCAACACTTAATGTATATGACATATTTTATCTGTGATCAAGGAGGCTAAAATTTATCTGGTTTTAGTTTACATTTCAACAGAACAGGACTGTAAGCATGATCACATATAAGGTCCAACTAAAAAGGCATCAAAACACTGACTGAGAGGTGGCAATTATCAGGACATTATCACTGTAAAATAATCACTAATGTTCACCTGACCATGCCTTTATTAGCATTGATGAAATGTACACACACGAAACAAAGCTTTTTTACTTTCAGGTTACTAAATAATGTCCAGGTACAAAATATTGCCTCAGTGTTAAAGCTGGCTAAATTCCAAAATAATGGTAGAGTGTAAGTAAATCTACTAAAAATCCGATGCTTGTCCCATGGCAGATTAAGCAAGAATATGATTGAAAGAAGTTAGCATTTTGGTAGGTAAATTACTCAGTATTGCTGGGATTAAAAAAGCAAATTAAAAACACCACCACGTAGTTGTCTACATTATTTCAATTAAGCACTACGTATTTCACTAAAATAAAAGGGAAAAGGACCAACACTGTTCTGCGGTAGAGGGAGAAGGCTGGGAGTAGGTATTCAAAATACGATGTAGTTTATGCTACTCTTGTAATTTAATGTAAACAGACTTGGACAACTAGACCAATTGAGCATAGAACCTCACCTTTGTTTATGGCTTGTAAAACAAACAGATAAATGAAATCACAGGCAATGGAAAGCACTCTTTACAAAGTAAAGAGATGTATTGTCTAGTGATATGCGTTTACAACCTCTGGGGCCTCAGGCTGCTGAAGGCTGATGTTCCCAGTAAAGACTGAGTCAAAGATATTCAACACTTCAGTCTTTTCCATTGTTAAGGTAACTTCCCGGTCTGACCATCCAGGAGCCATTTTGGGAGTCACACTTGCACCTGAGACTTTCCCTGTTGGGACTGAAGATCCTTTGCAGTGGGTGGCTCCAGTGAGCTGACAGGTGCTCCATACCTCTCTCATGCAGTCAGACAGGTTTTCCAATAAAATACCTGAGACAGCATTCCGGCCTATGTGTCTAACAATGTGAGACTCTCCATTTGCACTGGACAAAGTAGGCAGAATTGACAGTCAATTGACAGCAACAGAAAACCCTCCACATTTTTAAAAATTGTGATACTCTGTATCTATTTCTGAGACATAGTATACTCAGGTGAGATTAACTTCACCTTGAACCAAGAGGCATCCATGACACATCATCACTGGGCATGGGCACTGAAAATGTCAGACCGTACACTGAGTATCTGTTGGCATTTTCAAGCACTATTGCACTTGTTCAGAGGATATCTTCAGCGAAGAATTACATCCTGGCTAAGGTTGAGAAAACAGACTATTGAACTGCAGTGCAAAATCACTGATCAATTTAAAATCACACTCCATTAACTTAAAGAAAGGTCTTTATAAATTTAATCTGAAGAAAGGTAGATTTACTCCATACTAGACACACTGCAAACAACTGTAATATCTGCAGGAAGGTGTTGTTGCACTTAAAAATAAATGAACTAAGCGCTGTAGATCCTGTCAGCTGCAGGATAACCAAAACAAGAAAGATGACCATTACCCTGTGGCTCAGCTGTTGCATAAAGTTTACCACCAGATGTCAGTCTTACACCAGAGAAGTAGTGACAAGAACCTTTTTTTTTCCAAACTGGTAGATCTGAATGCAAGAAAAACCAAATTTTGAATAAAAAATAGCAAAGTATTCCAAATTATTCAAATATAACTTTGAATGTAGGCTTGTTTTGTTGGAGTTTTTTTCCCTCTTTTTCTGTATTGCTATTGTTCTAAAGTAAAATCTTTATTTAAAATACATTACTTCTTTTAATGTGAACAGAACAAGGAATTTATGGTTTAAGGTCAAGACGATCACTGGAAAACTCAGAGGGATTCCCAGTACTCACAAAACAAGTGGAAAAGGATTGCAGATCTGCCCAAGCTTCACAAGGTAATGCTGAAAAGTCTCTTGGAGTAAGTAGTTCTTGTAGATGCAAATCAAAGGCTAAACAGAAGGTGTTCAATGTGTATTTGAAAAGGTTCAGTTTCCTGTTTAAATTTTGTCCCCATGACTCTTAGTCCCTTAGGGCCCCATCCTTATGTGTAATTTTGACAAGCTATGATTTATAAAGATCCATGTTCAATACACCACCAAAACCACTTGATTAATGAATATTCACAGAAATATGCAATAATTTTCATTTGCTTTGAAACATATAATTTCTTACTGTCTCCACAGGAAGAAAATGTCACAGTTAATTTATTCCCTTTCAGTGCTGGAGAGGAGAGATTAAAAGGGTCTAGGCATTTGTTAACTAATGCTAAATCTGAAATAACTGAAGATAAAGAGCCTGTACTGGTTTCTCACCAACCTCATTTGTTTCTTATATCCAATTTAGATCTAAATCTTTCCGTTTAAAACCATTACCCCTTGTCCTGTCACTACAAGCTCTTTTAGAAAGTCCACCTTTCTTATAAGCTCCCTTTACTGAAAGTCTGAACTAAGGTCTCCCCGGGGCTTTCTCTTCTCCGGGCTGAGGAACCTCAACTCTCTCAGCTGTTCTTCATAGGAGAGATGCTCCAGCTCTCTCATCATCTTTGTGACTTTCCTCTGGACTCAATCCAACAGGTCGATGGTCTTATATTGGGGGTCACAAAGCTGGACGCAGTACTCTAGATGTGTTCTCATGAGAGCAGAGGGAGGGAATCATGTCCCTCCACCTGCTGACCACGCTTCTTTTTGACTGAGTCCAGGATATGGGTGACTTTCTGGGCTGCAAGTGCACATTGCTGGATTGTGTCCAATTTACCATTCACAAGTACCCCCAAGTCCTTCTCTGCAGGGCTGCTCTCAATCTACTCATCACCAAGTATCATTACCTGTATTGATATTGAGGTTTATCTTGATCCAGGTGCAGGATACTGCACTTCTCCTTGTTGAACTTCATGAGGTTCATGTGGGCCCACTTCTTCAGTCTGTCAAGGCCCCTTTGGATGGCATCCCTTCCTCCAAGGTATCAACTGCACCACTCAGCTTGGTGTTGCCTGAAAACTTCCTGAGTTGCACTCAATCCTACTGTCTATGTTGTTTATGAAAATATCAAATAACATTGGCCCCAGTACAGGTTCTTGAGGGACCCCACTCATTACTGTCTTACCACTTTGACACTGAACCATTGACTACAACTCTAAGGATGTGGCCATCCAACTAATTCTTAATTTATCTAATGGTCCATCCATCAAACCTATATCTTCTCAATATAATAACAAAAATGTTATGGGGCACCACATCAAAGGGCTTAGAAAAGTCCAGGTAGGTGACATCGAAGCACTTCCCTTGTTCACTGATGTAGTCCCTTTATCATAGAAGGCCACTAAGTTAATCAGGCGTGATTTGTGTTTGGTGATGCCATGTTGTCTGCCTTTAATCACCGTCCTGTCATCCATATGTTTTTACACATATTTCAGGACTATCTGTTCCATTATCCCTTCGCTGGTGACTGAGGAATTCTTGATATCCAGCTTAGGTTTGATATTTGCCTTTTAGATGTCTAGAAATATATAAAATTATTATTATCAAAGTATTCATTTATTGTCACAGGCTACTCTGCAACCGAGTGCTGACTGAGCCACTGAACACAACTTGCTTTCACAAGCATTGGGCAGGTCCCTCACACAACTACAGCTCTGGTTTATGATTTTTAAATGTCAGTCTATAATTCTCCTAAATAATGTGTTAGCCTAACTCTCTATTTACAAGACTGTTTGAAAGTAAAATTTTGTGATTAAACCTTCATGTTTTACTGTTTCTGTGAGATTTTGTGGATTCACAAAAAAAAAAAAAAAAAAAAAAAATCAGTAAAACCAAACTGATTTTCCATAAAATATAGTATTAACAGAATTCATAATTACTATTCTAAATTTTGGAATGGTTGCATAGTACTATGTAGTGGGGAATTTAAGTAACATTTCTTTTTCCCTCCACATATTAAAAATGAATGTTAAAACAGTGTCTGAGGGTGAAATAAAAATATGCCACTATATATGTATAATATATTTTGTCCTGGGAGGTTAATTTAAATATTTTTTTTAATTATTTTTATTGTGATCACAATAATTTAACGGCAGAGGGGTTCGGACAGAATTGCACACGAATCAATATGATTGGCAGAAATGTCCGCTTTATTAGAGAAAAGGCAGCTTATATGTTGCTTGTGACACACAGGCATGTGATTCTTCCCCAGGTTACTTTGGATACATGAGGGAAACATACTGTGGTGTACAGCACTAATTGGATAACTGCAGGTGTCCATAAAACTTGTTTTCTTGACAAAACAACTCCTCCTTCACCTTGGCACAAGGTCTGCAGCCATATTAGTGGCGCAGTATTTTACTGTTTGCACCCAGCCATGCCAAGGCAAAGGTCTCAGAAATGCAATAGAAATTGTTCACATAATTTCTGCCTGCAACAATATTTAGTTAAATTTTAGGTTAAATAGCAGGTGGAAATGGGCACATGCTTAATAATAAATGAAAAAAACCATAAAATGAATATGATCTGGGAGAAATACTGTGTATCTGGGAGATAAATATTCTGTTAGGTCATTCAACTAAACAGAATAATTCAGGCCTGTACCGTCCCTTCTCCAAATATTATGGAATATAGTCTAATTTAAGAGTTCTAAAAAATATGTATGGTTGCCTTCATATCCCCTTGCACCTGCATATGTTGCAGAGAAAGTGAAAGCTGCAGGTTCCTCTTTGAATGTAGGATCTTTACTACAGCAACAACACCAATGCTTGCTCCAGCTTTGCTCATGTTTAGTAGGCTTGACTGAGTTCCCATCTGCAAGAGTGAGTTCCTGCAGTGACTGGTGTACATAAAGCTACTCAAGACTTCATGAACTGAGCTGAGGGTGAGTCTGTTCTCTTGGTGTTCTGTGTCAGTTACCTCACGTAACCATTCACTCCAGTGTTTAGAAGAAAAAAATAATCTTGTAGTCTACTGACTCTTAAGTGGACAATAAGAAGGGTTGCAATTTTTCTCTTTTTCTGGTTATTATAAGTAAAATTTCCATCTACTGAAGAATTGAATTGGAACAAAGGAATAAGAAGCAAAGAAAATATGAACTGAATAATTTCATATGTCTTTAGACTGCTCAAGAATTTTTGGTACTTGTTAACTTTCTTCCTAGCAGGACATCTTTTCATTACTTAATAAGTTTTTCAAAATTGTTTTTATATCCATTATATCTAACTGGAAGCAAACTGCAATACCCCCCCCCTCTAGCATCTCTTTCTTCTTTTGTGCAAAATTGCAAAAATTATTGCTTCCATTTTATTGTTGATTGTGATTGTTGAATATATGATTGTGACACTTTAGTTTTGCAGCCAATGGAAGTCTGGCCACCAACTATTCTTGAAATGTCTTTAAGCTGTGGTAGGTTCTAGGGCTTTCTGAATAGTACAGTGCTCAGCAAAATTATTAAGTGCAATCACTATGCTTAGATGTTTAGAGATTTTTTTATGTTTAGTTTGTGTGTGTGTGTGACCCAGAGTGAATGGTTTTGGCCTGGACAAACACTAGCTCATGCCGTGTGTCTGGAAATATCATTAAATAGAGAAGTCATAAAACAGAGTAATAAGTAAATGTCTAGGCTACTCAAGGTTACTGCCAATTAGTATGTTCCCCAACCAGAACAATGTCAAATTAATCTCCAGAATGTGGCCATGTTTACATTAATCAATTGTACTCTTGAAACCTGTTTTCTGTACTGCATTGTTATATGACCAAATTTGCAAACATTTAGGCATGTCACAACAGGTAGCTAGTTATGTTGATCAAAGCCTAAGGAATTAAAATTTTGTATCTCCCTACTTTAAATATCCTTGTTTTGTTCAGTGAAAGTCATAATTTAATAATACCTAACATTCCTTTAGACAAAATGACATAAAATGATTATAGTGTATTTTTCATATTATGATTTTTCAGTTGTAAGCTATACTTTGTCATATGCAATATAATGATGTGATTTCGAAATACAGTGGAGAAGAGTACACTTGTCAGCCTACCAAACTGCACTCTTGGCAAAATTTCCCATGACTATTGCTGCATCCAATGGTATTTATTTTCTCTCTCTGTAATTATGCTTTATCACTCAAAGCATGCACTGTTACATCTCAGAGATCAGTTTCTGCAACTTGAGCAGTTAACACTGAAAGAAGTAGTTTCAAATATCTCTCTGTACCATACAAGTATGTGCATACAGGTATCTAATCTACATACACATCTCTGTGCATACAGGTATCTAAACAGGAAGATGACAACACCAATAGGATGTCTCTCCCATCACAGAGTGAATTGGTATAATGTGATTAAAATTTTTAAATGAAGATAATTCCACTGGATTGATGAAAAATAAAGTATTAATACTGAGTATTAATTTTGTGTGTTGGATGAGGTCTGCTTTTAATTAGGTTGACACTAAGTTGACATAATTATTTTGTATACAATTATCATCAAAAAAGACCTCTGAGCAGAAACTGGCACTATAACAGTAACTTCTGTTAATGAGAAAAGAGAAATGGATACCATTTGCTTTTTGTATAATTTAATAGAATACCACAGTAACTGTATCATGTTATTTTCAAATAAGTTTTCACTAACTGTGCTCTGCCCACACACATGCTTGTATGGACATTTTCCACTAGTCATCTTCATATTCTATTGTTTAGTTAGAAATTTCTCTAAGATTAAATTAAATCACTGAAATATTAACCTTTCATATTATATTAAAAAAAACTTCAAAAAAACCTGAAAGACTGGACACACAACTATTTATCCTCTTTCAATTATGAAGGAGAATAAACTAAATTTCCCAGGGAGATAAACTGATCTACAGTAAATATGTAGTTTAAAAATTAAATTGTGAAAGTACTCACCTGATTAAGAACACAGCAGGTTTTGTGCCAGGTCCTTCATGCTGAATGAGATTTTCTCAAAATTCCTTAATGATTCAGGATCCACCATCAGCTGTATAAATTTTATTACATATAAAAATATTTTATTTTTGTTTATAAAGCAAAGAAATTTTGAATAACAGGGAGGAAATGTATTAAAATCACAAAGGTGTTTCAGTGTGTGTTCCCCTGTAATATGTTATTATTCATATGTAAATATGTAATCCACATATTTAACTTATGAAAGTTGTTTTAAAGTGCTTTGTGCAATAAGGACCACTTTTACTGAGTTGTGGTTGAGTTCCACCCCTGGATATCTTGTTTGTTTGTCAAGTATTCTTTGACTGCTCTAGACGCATCCAAAATGAATTAATTGCTTCTTTTTAAATAATTAGCTTGCACATTTATTTATAAATTGCTTTATTTCTTCTCACAGAAGTAAGTAAAGTGACTGCTTTATTGCTAGTAACAAAAGGAAAATAAAAATTGCCTCATTTTAGATACACAATTGAAAAGTTTCTGAGTTAGGGAATTCTGTGTGCATTAAAAAAACCAAACCAAACCAAACCAAAAAGAAACCCCGAAACAAAAAAAAAAAAAAAAAAAAAAAAAAAAAAAAAAAACAAAAAAAAAAAAAAAAAAACCAAAAAAAAAAAAAAAAAAACAAGCTAAAAAAAAAGAAAAACAACAACCCACAAAAAACCCAAACAAACAAACAAAAAAAAACCCAACAACCAACCAAACAAAAGAAAACAAAAAAAACCCAAAACAAACTACTTTACCTGTTGGCAAAGTAGTGCTTCCCAGAGAACTGTCTCTCTCTGGTTTTCTTGCTTGCATAAGGAGCCTAAGTCAGAGACATCCAACTTCGCAAGCAAAGCTCAATGCTGTAATTTCCTACGTCACATTCCGCTCTTATACTCTGATATGTCTCTAACTACAGTCTATATTTGACAACTAATACTAAGTCTCTTTAAAAATTACTCTAGATACTCAAATGTGCTCTGTATCCCACATTAACCGGAGTACTCAGGCCTAACACATCTCTTCTTATTGGGGAGAAGACTGGCTCTCTCTAACAGTATTGTACAAATTTTCCTTCTTTGTGAAAATGGAAGGTTATTGTATGCCAGGATTACTAGGTGATAGCAGCCAGGATAATAATCATTCACATTTGCTGCCCTGGTGAAACTAAACAGCTCTACCTTAATAGACGCCTACTTACTATTAACTTTTCAAAATGAAACAAATATGGGTATATTTCATAGAAAGGAGAAATTTGGTAACATTAGAAATCTATTAAGACCATTTTAAGTAATACTTGAGGTGCTATTGTTAGGGTTTAGGATTTTGAGGGTTTTTTAACGTAAGAAGTACGTGCAGATATGTCCCAGTTACAAAACAAAGCTGTGCAATTTGCCTTAAATGTTCAACAATTAAGATTTTTGGCAACAAGGTTGTTTTGGGCAACTGGTGCTGCAACTGTCCATATCAGTAGCATTGGACTGCAGGGGCAACAGTGCATTGCACATAACCTGATTGTGAGCTGATAGGAAAGGCCTCCCTGTTTTGAACCATCTGAAATCAGGTATTTGGTTTCTCTGGCTGGGCAATACAGAGAAGCTACTGGTCACAGCAGTCCTTTCTGGGACTCTGTCTGCCAAAAGAGCTGCTCCTAGAGCACAAAGTGCCTGCTGTCATCAAGAGCCATGGGAACTTCTGACTAGTCTTCTGCCTATTTTTTCCCGAAACTGGAATTACTGATTCTTCTCCTTTTTTTTTTGGTCTCTAACTGGTGCTTCCTTCATTTTGCACATTGCAAGTTGCTTCTACAATCATATGAGCATCTTTAAGTATATTTATCCCACTTCCTTACTATAAGCTGTTTGAGTCATTCTAGGAAAATACACCAACATAAATCTTTGAAAAATAAGAACATGGTTATTCTTGAATCTCAACAACCAAAATAAAAGTATAATATACTTTATGTCAAAAGAGAATATAAAAAAATAAGTGCCTAAAAATTATAGGATAAACTTGAGTAGACAAAAATGACAAAATTAAAATTACATTCTCAGGAGTGTATTTCAAGTAAGAATTGAAAGTATTAGTCAGATTCAAGAAATATACTCAGTTCCAGTTTATTGAATGAAAATAAGATTGTTAGCATTTCCTAGTAAGGGCCATAGATTATAACCAGTAGATTCCATGCATTATAATCAACAATCTTGGGGCTTTGTTTCAATAGAGTACAGGTTCCTTGATCAAGTATTCATATGTGGTAGACTTTCAAAAAGGCATTCAACCAACTAAAGTGAATTCATCTGCATAAAGATATTCTTGATACATGTGGAAACAAGAAGAATCTTTACAAATTCACTATTGACAAAAATTCACTATTGACTTCACAAAAATTCACTATTGACTACGCTGATTTATCTGGAAATTAGGGAAATCTGGAAAATTATCTCAGCTATCTGTGAAGCATATAGTCTCTATTCAATTGTTACATTCCTTGTGCTTTGCTGCATGTTCCTTGATCTTCCAAATTCAGTTGTCAGTCAAGCAGGTGGAGCATCAGGTGTGGCAAACGGAGCAACTTGCAGCAAAATGCTGCCACTAATAATTAAAAAAATGCAAACTATTTGGTAACTATCTACAGAGGATTATTCATGGTATCTTCGCTTGACCACAAATCAAACTTTGCAGAAATTGTCTGTGCAGCAGCTCCTGTTAAATGAAAGGGCTAAAACCGAATCACACATGCATTATAAGGATAATGCTTGGCTCTAGAATAAGTTCCTAATTTAATGTGGTTTCTGCTTTCTTCAGTGCTTCCCTAAGGCTTTCACTTCCTTCTGTTTTGTTGAAGTACCTTCTCCCTCCACCAGTACTCACCATTTTCTTTCCTCAAGCTATTTACATACTACAGACAAGGTTTTAGAATATGACCTAGCAGATATTTGAAGTACAGAAGACAGCAAATTATTTTTTCATCTTTTTGGTCACTTGATCTATTGACTGTGATGGTTTTTGCCGGCGTTCGTTCTTAGGGTACCATTCCATTTAAAATTGCATTGAGAATAAACAAGACTGGGTTTTTAAACAGATTTTTGACTGAGATTTGGTCATTTTTAGAATTAGATGTCAGACATGATCAGAAAGACAGCATAATTTAGAGCAAATTTTCTCTGCCATAATTCTAATTTTTAAAATTACATTGGTTATACTCATGCAAACTGATTTTACATGTTCCTGTGGGCATCATGGAATGAGATTTTACAGATGTCTATATTTTGTCTGTAATAATATGCCTGTTTTAATTTAGATTTTTGTTATATTAGAAGTTCTGTAAAAAGAGACTCATTTGCTCAGCATCTAGCTTTAGCAGAAAAACTATCTAGTACCCAGACCAAATTTGAGGTGTGAGAGCTTGAAATGATAACTGGGAAAACACAGTTCTAAGCTTTTTCAGGATCATCTTGGAAATGAATTGAAATTGAAGAGGTTCCAGTGTAACAGTGGTATCAATCAAAGGAAACCAATCCTGTCATAGCTGTCACATAGTTCTTTGAGATACTGATTTTATAAGTTCTTTTTCCCAAGTCAGATAAACTGCATGTCTGGGAAAAACTACAAATCTACTACATCACCTATCTCATTGTATGATGAGAGTTGAACAAGTCAGAGTCTGTATAAAAACATTCCCCCCCGTATTGCCTCTTCTATTAAAAAAATAAAATAAATTCCAATTTGTCAGTCTTCTCAATTAAAGGTATTTCAAGGAAAATCACTGCTGAGGCTGTTGAAAAGCTTCGTCATCCTGTATCCTTTTCTCCTTATTGGATGCTAGCTGGAGTCAGGCAGACTGTCCCAGAGCAGCTCAGATACTACTGCATTTGTGACAGAAAATACCAAACCAGAGCACTTCCCCCTTCTATACTGTTACACATATTTGAAAGCCCAAATATTTTTCTTAGCTTTCCTTTCATCGTTCACTGATATTTATTAATAATGATGTCAATTTTATTCTCTTTTCAAGTAGGCTTAAATAAAATGAAAAAATATTGAAGTCTGTTTTGAATAATTTGTTTTATTAGAGATATTACAAAATTTCTTTTTTTTTTTTGTATGTGTTACTTTTGAGGCCACTAGAGTTTAAAAATGTCTTAGGGAGTTTTGTTTCTTGACATGTGTATAGTTACATTATAAGAAAGGTAAACTGTTCCTTTTTAAGTAAAAATTTGATATCATTGAGGTCAATAACAGTGTATAAAGTCAAAGAAAAGTTTGTCACCATCTGTAGCAGAGGAAAAATTTCCACACTATCTGTAATGTAAGAAAGGATAAACACTAGTTGAAGCGCAGTTGAAACAAAGATAGGCAAGATACACCTTCCAAAACAGATATTTAACCATTTTAATCTGTGAATTCTCAATGGTAACTCATTAAAGGATTGCAAAAATTAAATAAACCTCAGCATCTTAATACAATTACTTCAAGCAAACATTTAAGATTCAAATAGCAATGATATTGATAATGACTATGAGTGCTAATTATTCACTCTCTGGTGAGACGCAGGTTGGTCAAATTGGGAATAATTCAGAAAGAACACAATGTTAACAAAAGACAGCACACTGTAAGCAACTAAACATGTTTGTCCATGCTGTGGTCCTACACCAGTTAAACCACGTTTTTAACACTACTATAGGCAAAATTAAGCATGCACTTGAGTTGTGCAAGGATATGATCTGAAATCTTGGAAGGACTGCTGTGTTCTACTAAACCTCAGGTCATGTTATTCCTTGTTTCAAAAGTGAATGATCACCTTACAATATATGTTCTATGGCCAATTTTTATGAGACTGTAAATATGAAATCTAGCTACATGCCATTTTAGGGGTGCAAATTTTCCTATTCAATACTTAGGTATTCCAAGGAAGGGTATTTCAAAACCTTGCAGTCTGCTGTAAACACCTACCCCTCCTTTTCTTACCCTTCAGTGGATGCAGAGAGAATCTCTGCAGAATACCATTCTCAGAACCCTCTGAGGAATTTCCAAATCTGTTTACATCTTGCTTATACAGAACTTCATTGCTATGGTATGGATAAAACTATTCTTTCTTAAAAAAAAATAAAGAACAAAAAACAAAACTAAAACAAAACCAAACCAAACCAAAACAAACAAAAACAAAACAAACAAAAAACCCCCAAAACAAACAAAGAAACAAACAAAAAAATCAAAACAAAAAACAAAATAAAAAAACAAACCAAAACAAAAAGGAGAGCTTTCACAGTAATGCCTGAAGATTGATGCTGGTCATATCATAAATGCCACTGGAAGTTCAGTGTGTAGAGAGGAGATAAAGGAAAACTGGAAACCCCTATTTCCAGCGTTTATAAAAAAAAAAAGTCCTCCAAAAGGCAAAAATCTTCTAGATGTTCTCTTTCAGTATAAATTACATGAAGTGCAAAATTTATAGCTTTGCTTACCAATATTATTATCTACCAGTAAGGTCTATATTTCACCCAATTGTGAGTTCTTTCAAATATTATACTGTTTCAAGCATTCTTAAAAACCCATTCCTCTCTTTATTTTACCATGCTCAGCTATTTTCATTTTCATAAAATGCCTTCACCTGTGATGCAAAAATCATACCACTACTCAATTAGAGAATTAAATAAAAAAATATGAGAACCTGGGAGGTGTACAGGGGAAATAAACTCCATTCAGTCAGAAAAGACAATCCTGGGAACAGTGAAGTTGTTTTATTGCAAACTGTATCATAAGACTCTTGCAGATTTGTCCATCATAATGAAAGGTTTCAAAAAAGTCCAGAATTTCTCTGGTAGTTCAGTTCTTCAGTGTGTTTTGGTCAGTATTGAATTTTTAAAGCAAACAAAAGAATTTTAGATTTTACTTTTTCAGGCAGTTTTTTAGAGAAAATTTCCCTGGGCTTTTGGACTTCACAACTTCTTCATATAAAAGCAAACCCTCACTGAGCTATTGTCTCCACTGTTACTTCTGTTTGAATGAAGATGTAATGGAACCAGGGAATAAAACCAATAATTATTCTCTCTCTGGACTTCATATTTATTCAGAATGAGTTAAGCACAATAATTTCCAACATGTTTTCCTATTTCCTTACACTTGTCTAGAATTTTTCTCATTCTTTCCCATTTTGTAATCTTTGATATATTTTGCAAATATCCCAGCTTATGTTAGGGTCACATTGCTCAAGAGGTACAGTGGTTGCCCTTTACCCTGATACCCAGAAAGTTTACATATTTCATTTTTAATGTAATTTGACTTCTTCCTATTTCATAAAAATTCTTCATAATGCTTGAAAGCAAATCTCATGAAAACACAGGAGTAACACTTGTAGAGTAGTTACAAGAATGCTATCATGGAGAAGTGAATTTTAGAGTGCAAATGAAGTGAAATTTAGAGTGCATATTATAAACCCCAGAAGGCCCAAACAGAATACATAGCTGCCATTTAATTGAAAATCAGAGACTTGAAATATAGCATATGGCTATGACTTTCAATTCTAGTAGATGTTTATACTTAATGGTGGAGCTTGTGAAAAGAGCAAACTACTGAAACAGAGGGCAGAGATACAATTAGGAAAATAAAAAAAAAAGTGCTATAACCATTCCTCAAATCTTCTAAAGGATTAATATCTTTTTAGAAACTGCACAGAGTCACCCAAAATCACTAAGAACAAACAGTATTCATATGTTATGGCATTTAGTGTGTAGTAACTGCTGTCTTCTTCCTTGAATTTTCCAGCTGTTTATACTGCCCAGATGTACAAGAGGAATTGTCTACACCCAACAACAATTTTATAAAAAGCGATAGTGTGGATGCATTTAGAAACAGAAGAAACAATCCTTTCTTTTTTTCTACCCTAAAGAGATGGAAATAAAATTAAAATCTTTTGTAAAAGAGAGATGACATTCTCTCTAGAGTACAAATCTTCAAAAACAATGACCATAAACAAAACAACACTCAATCCCATTGGCTTTTAATATTGTTTTATTTCAATATTGCAAACTAATTCCATAATGCAATTTTATATATATATGTCACAATTCTGTGTGAGGGAACAAGTTTTTTTTACATTAAAAATCCATCAAAAAGAATTGCAAATGATAATATTTTACTGACTATTGATTTAATATTCCTTTCTTTTGGAATAAACTTGGACTGCACCTTCTATGTTTTGCAGAGTGTAACAGTATGGGTTTTAACTTTTGAGACGAGTGAGCTTCTCTGTATTTTCAGACACTCAGCTACTACCTTCCTTGGCACAAAGATTTTCAAATGTGCAAGATTTTAAAAAATATTTTTATTTTTCTCTTGTCTTAAATTGTCATTTAATTCAATTAATAAAAATATTAATTATGACTTCTACTTACATCTAAGAATAAAAAAGGAGAAAATAGTAGGGTGTGAAAATATTTGATTCCAGTTAATTTGCTAGTAATTGTACAAAAACAAAGTACTGCTGTGAAACCCACTGAAAAGTGCATTACCCAAGATTCTGAGTATTAAAAGTTGCAAGACGCTGAGGAAAAACATTGCCTATCCTTAATTAATTTCATTAATAGAGATTCTTTATTAGTTCAGCAGATAGATCTGTTAATTCCTGTAGGATAGAGACAAAGGAATATTTGTGTATTTCCCACAAAAATCCAAGAAACTGCAGATCCTTAAAAAAGAACATATTTTATCAGCAGAGGAAAGTCAGTGCTATGCAAAAAGTGGATTTTTTTTCTGCACTATGCAGGGGAGATGAAAGGCATCAGAATGAAAAATAGAGATCAATTATTTTGCTATTAACTGTCACAGACACTAGATGGGGATGCGTGTCAAAGCAAAAATGTTGCTTCCAAAATTCACTTTTGCTGCTAAGAATCCAGGTGATATTGTATGTAAAGAATTATCTGGAGCTGCTTTCTAAGTTTCCTGTGATTTCCACTTTCTTTTTCTATATATCCAGAAATATTCTAAGCTGGGCTGGTAAAAAATTATTATTTTCCACCTTTTTGTTTTTCAAATTACAGACTCAGTTCATCAAAGGAAGAGGCTAAACAAAACCCTTTCAGATTTCCACCAACTATTCACTACCAAATATTAAAAAGAAAACCTTCATTCAATTTGGTCCACTTTGCCAAGTACTGATACTTTAGGCTTTTCCTGCCTAAAGACAATATTATCTCAAGCCATCTTTTACATTTGAGACTTAAGGAAGAAAGCAGTTTTAAAAAACACAAACTAGAAAGCCTTATTAATGGCTATGTAAGCAGAATGAGAGGCTTGTCACACAGATGTAGGTGTTCATTTACCTACTCTTTTGAGAAGTTCATAGGATGTTTAAAGAGGAGCTTTGAAACTGGGGGTAGGCCAGCTCCTTATGGCAGGGTTTGGAGATTTCTTTGTAGATCTTTTCCTTGACCCCTTCAAATATTTTTTGTTCAAACTCAAGCAAACAACCCACAACACAAACCCCAGTGTGTCCCATTGACAATGTACTTCCAAGTGCTGGGGGAATCACAGACGGTGATATGGCAGAGCTGCATAGGGAAACAGGAAAGAGATGTCTCTCCTCTGGGAACAGTCCAAGTGGAAATTCAGGGAAAAAGCAAAGTTGAAACTTCCCTTTAGAAAAAAACCTGGCTTTGTCTGATCTTATGCTAAATGTGCTAAATTTAAGCTAAATCCTATTCATGAAGTTGAAAAAAACCCAAATGAGCTAAAACAAAGGTCTAGAACAACCATGAAAATATGTAATCTTGCATACTGAATTGCAATAATACCCTTCCCTCTGAAATCAAGTCTATATAACATAGACTACATAAACTAGATGGGTGCAACACCTTTAGAACAGTAGATCTTGTATTTCTCTAAACATATAGTGCAGAAATAACATCAAACACTGCTGACATGAAAAAGGTAGTGTGAAACTCATTTCCAGGATAATTTTAGTAGACAAGATTATATCCAGGCAGGTAGGATTGCTGTCATAACATAAACATTTTGAATTTGAAGGCAAAATTTTTGTTATATTTATCATGAACATGGTACTGACTAATCTACATTCCTTATAGTACTGATGGAAGCCTATTCAACCTAAGGCAACTGAAGGCCCACACCAAGACCTTAAACCATCTTGTCCGGGAGCTGCTTTATGCTGACGACGCTGCCCTTGTCTCCCACACAGAAGCAGCTCTGCAGCGTTTAACATCCTGCTTTGCAGACACTGCTGAGCTCTTTGGACTGGAAGTCAGCTTAAAAAAGACTGAAGTTCTCTATCAACCTGCACCTCAGGAAGTCTTCCATCATCCCCATATCACCATTGGCGAATCAGAGCTCAAATCAGTCCAGCAGTTTAATTACCTAGGTAGCCCCATCTCCTCGGATGCTAAGATTGACAGAGATAGACAACAGGTTAGCAAAGGTATATAGTGCTTTCAGAAAACTCCATAAAAGAGTTTGGTGAAATAAACACTTGAAGAAAAGTACAAAGATCAGTGTTTACAGAGCCATTGTGCTGTCTACTCTTTTACATGGTTCTGAGCCATGGGTCATCTACAGCACCACCTGTGACTCTTAGAACGCTTCCATCAACGCTGTCTCCGCACAATCCTAAACATCCACTGGTCGGATTACACGACTAATATGTCTGTTCTAGAACAAGCAGCAATCACAAGTATTGAGGCTATTTTGCTATCTGCATTGGGCAGGACACGTCTCAAGGATGCAGGACTACGACCTCCCTAAGATCTTGCTTTATGGTGAACTTGCCACTGGCTGCCGCAAGAGAGGAGCTCCAAAGAGAAGATACAAGGACTCCCTGAAACAGCATCTGAGCCTTGGCCATATTGATCATCATCACTGGTCTACTCTGGCCTCCAGTCGGGAGGTCTGGAGACACACCATGTATAACGCTGCTGATGCTTTTGAGAAAGCACACAGGATCACCCTCAAGGAGAAAAGATAATGCAGAAAGAATCGTGTCTTGCAGAATATACCACCTAAGGAGTCTTTCTGCTGTGCCTTTTGCAACTGGACTTGTCTATCTCGTATTGGTCTTTTTAGCCACCAGCGTGCTTGTAACAAATGTGGGTAGAGCCCTTCCCAAATCTTCATTTGCGAAACCTAGCCATGATGATGATGATGATGACTAGTATTTGACATCCAATGGCCTGAAACAAAAGCATTGTAGAGAACTGACCTAATTTTTTGGATAAATGAATTCTCTAGTTCAGTACAACAGTAACAGCAATGTTACCAGTGAGTCATGATACATCCCGTATAGAAAACGCTTCATATTTTATGGAATGAGGGAAGACAAGACTTGGTGGGTCAATAATTTCCACAATGTTTTACTGTCATCTGTGCAGGAGATATTTTTCAGGTTGCTATCTGATATACAAATTCTTGGCAGCAGAAGCTGCTTGTGCAGACTTTTCTCAAAAAGCAGTCATCCATACTTCTCAGGTGTGTCAGAAAGGTGAGGTTACATAGAGAAAGAGGTTCAGATTAAAAATCACTTTGAGAAACACCCAGAGAAGTTTTGCTGCATAAATCAGCACTGTGTTCAAAGAAGTCAACATTGGTTAAAAACTGTGGGAAAAACTTAGGCTATGCTGTTTTAACAGACATCAAATATAAATAGAGAAGATGATTAGAATTGTTCTAGCATAACCTCTTGAACTGAAAAAAAAGCTTAAAATATATTGTGTTGCTAAGAAAAGCGAGAAGACAGAAAGATAAACTGGCAGCTACAGAAGCAACAAAGCATTTTGCCACAGCAGTATAGCTTAATTTTTCACACAGAAATTTGCAGAGGAATGTTGACAATGATTTGTCATAAACAGAGCTCATTTAAATCACATTGTGGCCAACTAGGAAAAAAATAAGACATAGAGAAAATAATTTCATTCTGTGATATGTGTTATGCCTCAAATAGCAGGATCTGGCTTTTTTTTTCTATCTCATCTGGTTTGGTCCATTTTCAGTTTTACTTCAGTTTTACAAGAAGTGATAAATCTCAGGAAAAGGTGAAATATCAAAATATGGAATTTAATGAGAAAATAATTATTTATATAGTTGAAATAATTAATTTAAAGTGTTAAAAATATTATTAAAAAGAGTTAGTAGAGAGTGTGTTCTTGTGCAAATTGTCTGGGTTAGAAAATGTTTTCCTATTTCTTTTTCCTACTTCCATTCACATTGTCATTCTTCATACTGTTGCAGTGTATTATCTTCATTGATGATTTAAAAACATATGAATAGTATTTTTCCTGAAAAGATAGAATTGGAGTGTTTCCTACACCTGTTAAATATCTTTTTTATTATTTTCTAAGGGAGTTGGTATTCTGTATCTGTTCTTCCTAAAAAATGCATTTTTACCCTTGGTGTGTGCATACACGTATGGGGACATAAGGTTGCAACTCTCTCTTAAAAGACAGAGAGAAAGAGATAGCACAGATAAATAATAATTCCTATTTGAAACCTATTCTAGGAAAAACAGTGAGAAAAGTGAATTTATCATTATTCAGCATGAAAAGATCAACTCTTGGAAAGCTTTCATATATAGTAATGCAGTATTTTACAGCTTTAAACATTCAACAACAATATAATTATGGCCTCAAGTTGAAAGGCATTATTTTTTATCAAAGAGGAGTTACTGCTATTCTCAGTGCTACTTGCTTCTCATTCCCCCGTAGAGGTAAGGGTAACACCCAAATTTCTGATTTATAAATATTCCATTTTGGTTTCATTTTTCAAAAGCTATTGGCAGCAGCTGGCATCGTTGCATCAGCTTGACTAGAAGGCTTATGTACCTCAGTAACACTTAGCTACCATGCATTTCTGGAAGCAGCCTGCCGTACTTTCAGCCTTCTAATTGATGTTCATTGCCCATAGCTTAATTTTTCTGAGATTATAGTTTTCAGAAAACTGTATTTATTTATTTGCTGTTATTGCAAGTGAATTAATTTTGTCTCAAAAATCAGACTTGCATCTAATACCTGCTCTTAATATAAAGAACCAAGGTATAACACAATTTCTTCCAGGTTCACAAGTCTCATTTGATTTATTCTTTCTTGAGAACAGCTGGCCAAGGAACTATTTTCACATTTTGAATCTTAAAGATTATTATTAAAAGAAAAAACTCCATCCTATACTGAGACAATTTTCAAAGCAGGGAAAAGAGATGACATAAGGATCCCTTTCTCTAGTTTTGACCAGTTTGGAGCCAAGAATATTTTCCTGACAAATATTTAATTAAAATCTGTGAAGTTGGTCCTGAAGTGTTTAATTTCCAGTTAAAAGTATGTTCCAGTATGAAAGCATCTCATCAGACAATTCCCTGTGTAGTTCTTCCTAGACATCTAACATAGAGGTCACTCACTGGCAAAACTTCTGTTCTCAAATATGTTCATGGATGTCATTGCATCAATGATTTCCTGTCCTGCATTAAAAACCTGTGTTTCTTGGTCCTACCAGTTAATGCAAACCTGATATTAGCATCACTGGCAGCAGCAGCAGCAGCTTCAACAGCTGAACACTAATCAGTGAACAATTTAGATCTTGAGCTAATTTTTTGCATCACAGTTATCCTTTTCTCTGCTTATTTTGAGAACTTCATGGAATGTATGTGTTCATTACACTACATTATGAAATTCCAAATCATTCTTTTGCATTCAGATGATCTTCTTTTTTCATTCAGGTGATCTTCTTTTTTCATTCAGATGACCTCTGAGCTGTAAGTAAGATGAGCACCTATAGATTATCTGACATTTTTGCAACAGCAACTGAGAGTAACATACTAGTATCAGAAAATCAAGGAAGATCATTTAAAATAAGACAGCATGAACAGGTCTACTTCTCTTCATAGCTACAGCAGTGGGAGTTGAGATTAATGGCAATCTCACGGAAGCAGTTTATGCAAAACTGAAGAAGACTCAGCATCTTGATTTTCAGGTGAAAAAAACCCAATAGAGAAAAGATGTTTTGACTGTTTTTTTCCTAGACACTGTACAGTGGTGTAACTCAGAGGAACACCACTGCAGTAACAGATACAGATTGATTTGCATCTGTAAAGGTGCTGGCTGGAATCACTTGGTGTGTTAAACGCTGCAATTTTAAGCATTTTGCAGCTGTACTTTTGCTCAGAAAAATCACACATAAGCTGTTTTCCTGCAGCTTTGGCTGCTGCCCTTTACCATTTCCTCTACCACTCAAGGCCAACTGCTCACAGTTCAAGAGAAAAACACTCAGGGCCTAAAATTAGTGCATTTCTCTAAAGACAGCAGAATCCTTTGAAATCATTTTCCCATAATAAGATGTGATGAAAAAATTATCCCAATGTAATTTACTCTTCAATATTAATAATATATCATCCTATATTTACTGCCTGTCTTTGTAGAGTTCTTCAGTTACCGACCTGGTATCTCAGCTATTTCTATGCCTCCTACCTGGGCTGAGAGATGACCACTGACTTTAGCTGGCTCTGAATCTCATTCCTAATGTAAATTAACTTCAGTTGAGTTACTCTGGTGAATCTCAGCTCTGTTTTTAGCCCAGGTTGACTATTACTGACAACTATTTACTCAAAAATAATGTAAACAATCTTCCCATCCAACTTCTCTTCTTTTTAAGATACTACATAGGACTTAAAAATGTATAGAACCTGTGCTTCTGGGAAATTAGCCAGATGGGCAGGGCATCCAAGATGTCATGTCTTTTTATCTAGCAATGATTCTTCCTTCAGAATCTGCAGAGCCAGACGTTAGAAAACTACGAACCATAACTTATGAAGACTCCATCAACCAAAAAAAATGCTACCAGTAAAAAAATCTCCTCTGATTTACAACTGAACAACATTATTGAAGACAGTGGAAGTGCAGATGCATATGTAAAGGCAGAATATGAAGATTACAAAGACTGAGAATTTTTATTGGTGTGAAATATTTTAAACTGAGGATTCTCTACCTCTCATTTTATATACTGGTATCACTTTTTTGTGTACTGTTCTTTTAGTATTTGTATGGAAAATGGTATGGTTGTTATTCTGGCCACATCTGCTATGTGATAGCTTAGTTTGCAAAAGCACATAAAATTTATTTGCATTTTGAACTCTTGCACTTTTGGCATTAACAATTATTAACTAGTATTAATTTAAGTAGTATACTCTTGACTTCTGAACCCATTTTACCATTTTAAAATATTAATCTGTAGATGAATAAACCCTGTTTCTAGGGGATAAGTAAACTCTATTTTACAGGTCAATACACTGAGGCTCAAAAGTGCTAAAGATGTCCAAGGGTGAGACAAATTTTACTGCAAGAGTTGACTTCTGAAACCCACAGCATGACAACGCCACTTGCAATTCTGCAGGTTTTCTCATACTCTGGTATACCTCAGGCTATAGGGCAGCTCACCTCTGGAGCAGCAGCCAATCCCACAGCGCTGCCTAGTGTCTCATGCAAATATGCCAGAGCAGCAATGGACATGAATACATGTATGGTGGATGGTAAGTATAGTGTGTGCATAATCCATTATGTAAATAGACAGCATTTAGCAGGTTTTTGTAACACAACAACACCTGTTTTGCACATAAGCATTTGCTTATCTGCTTGTTTTCAAGGGATGTGCATAATTTGAAATTAAAGGGTTCATCTCCAAAACTCCTTTAGTTAGTATAAGTCATCCCCAGTGATACCAAGGGACTTGAAATTCACACCCCCCTCCAAGAGTTAATCCCTTAAGGTGACACTTTAATACAGCCTCAGGTCTCTCTTTCACCTTGTGCCACAGGCAGCTGATCTCATTGCAGTCCGTGATGGGCCCTGAAGAAGGAAGAAGGCCCTAGTCACCCCATGGGTTTGAAACACAACTTCAACATTAGACGGGGGTCTGAGGTGGGTGTCAAGACCAAAAGGGCTGTGAGTGCAACTGGGGGTCACCATTACTTCAGGTGCCTCTTGCACAGGTACCTCACTCAGGAGCATACTCCTGGCCTGCAAGTGGAGGGATCTCTTCTTAGCACGTAAATCAAGACTACACAGACAGAAAGAATAAAACATCATTTTAGCGCTTCAAATGATCTCTCTACACTGGAATTAAAATGGTTTAGTGAGGCTCTGTGGGAAACAACTGTGTGATATTGCCTAGTGTCCCTGCTCTGTAAATATATCTAAGACTTCAAAATTTACTTCAGTTTCCTGGCACTGATGAAAAGATTAAAATAAATGAGCAAATCTCCAACCTTAGGAAGGTTACACTAAAGAAGATATGATGTGAATGTGAGGCCCACACCTGGAAACTTACATTCAAATGTACTCACAGAACATTCAAATCTGGCTTGATTAAAGAGGTGGCACGTATCCGAGGGCCTATTAAAAAATAATTAAAAAACCCAAAACCAACCCCCTAAAAAACCCAGCAAAAACAAAACCACTCCAACCAAAGTCCAGATATTTTCTTAAGCCTAATTCAAGACACTTGTATCAAAAAGCTCTAACATCTGTAAACACACATGCACAAGCAATCCAAATACCACTGTTTTATGTGCAAGGTAAGGGATTGGGTTTGTATATACTCTTGATAAATGAGAGGGAATTATTCCTCTGTCCTTGGCTAGTTTCCCAAACTATTTATGCAAAGTCCTAAGACTTTCCAGTGAGTTAAGAGCAAATTATACAGTTGATGAATACCATACACTGCTGTAAGTTATACTGATTCATCTCTGCTTGCACTCCATGGGCAATTTTTCCCAGGAAGGGCAAGTCCCAGACTTGTTCCCTCCCTCATATGAAATGTTAACAATTTCTCAATTAAAGCATCAAACCGTTTCACAGTTGCAGGTTACATTTTTGTTAGCTTGTTTTGTAAGAACAGCAAATTTTTTCTGGTTTTGGGTATTTGGGTTTTTTTTATGGCAAGCCTACTGGGAGCTGCAGCATATCAGGTGCCCTGCTTCTTTTTTGTTGGTGTTAAAAAATAGTATAAAAAAATTCCATTACTTAGAGAATTGAAGATATATGCTGATAAACATTATGTTTATGCTAATATAATTATTTTTGCTGCCTTTCTAGTTTTGATGCATTATTATTAAGCAGTAAGCTGTTTAATAATTAGTAAAGTAAGACTTTCAAATACCACCTATAAAAATATTCATAAAATTCCTATAACTGCAAATAAAAGAATATTTAAAAAGATGACTTCCAGTTTTACAGGACTAATGAACAATAAAATGGCTATATAAACCTAAAACAATACAAAAATTAACATTTCTCTATTTGGACATTACACATGGATTTATGTATCTGCCAGAAATCATATCTATAAACAGATTTTAAAAAAATCCTAAAAAAAAAACAAGTAGGGAAACACCTTCAACTCCTTAGAAATATATTGAAATTAAAATACTTTTGAGAAAGAAATGTGGACAAAAGAAATGTGAATTGCTTTTTAGTAGCACAAAAAAGGGAAGCACTAAACATCCTTTTCACGGTATTATTTAAAAAGAGATGTATATATATAAATGGACATGCTTTCTGTTACAGTATTATATGTGAATTTGACATATTACTTAACTCTTAACAAAAGTAAAAAGATTTTTCAATTATTTTTTCCCATCTAGGCCACAAGACTTTACTGTGTGTATATATTAACTGCTTCTGACATAGACATTGAGAAGATAAATACACATTTTGGAAGATAAATATTTGAAATACTGATCTTTGATGAGTTGGGTGTCCAAGAATGTGTTTATATGTTTTTTCTTTCCTGAAGAATATTTTTCCATGAAAGGGAAAAGCTGAGTTTTACCCCTGAAAAGTCTGGACATCCTGCTGCAGTCAGAACAAATATCTCTAAGCCCAGAAGAAACCATGAAATAGTAATAAATACATGATTGACTGATACTATAATGATAACCATGAATAAATCCAAAGAGCATTCTTTATTTATTATCCTCAAGCTCATTGCCTACATTAGAAATCTAAGAAAATTAACTAAGATGTGGATGAGTCTTGAAGGCTGGTAAAAAAAATAATTGAAAACACAGAAAAAAAGTACAGCACATTCTATTCAAAAGACCCATATCAACAATTCAGTGAGATTCAGATCCAGGATCTCACATGCATATATTTGATTCAGCTAATCCAGGTGCTTGTATTTTAAATGCAAAGGTTATATTAAACAGGGTATTAAACAGGTTATATTGAAGGGTATCTAGCTTTCTTGCCAACAGCAAGAACATAAACACTGAGACATCAGATATATGAATTTCTATTGAAAGATGACAGAATATAAAAGTCACATCTGACAACCCATTTCTTTTGAAGCATGGAAAAAAGTAACAAAGATTAATTGCCTTCAGGTTAAGATTTGGAAGGCTGAAGTATACTCAAGTCCCAAGAAAACAAAGATCTTAAAAAATAATTAGGAAGTTTCAACAAGCATGTCACCTGGTGTTTCTAGCTTGGAAAATGAGGCAGCTTTTTAATTTGCTTCTCCATGTGAAGCATGATACGACATGAGATGGCAGATATGACAAGTTGATCCCCCTGCCCACATGTAACCTGACTCGTGTTTCTTATAAGTCAGACATCATTGTATAGGACAGAATGCATTACCACAGTACTATTATGTACTGGGATTTTCTAAATTCCTATGAATGATCAAATGCTTTAAGATATTAAAATACTAAAATGTTGATTATACCTCAAATAAAATTCATTAAAACAACGAACACATAAGATAATCAGAAATAAAATTTATTATTCAAATATATTATTAAAATTAATTTCCCAATGATTGTGAATGCTCAAGGACAGCAGCAATAGCAGAATTCAGCGATCCAAATTCCAGTTTCCCAACCAAAGAATTAGAAGATACACTGTATTTCAAATAGTCCACATAGAGTGGACTATACTACAGATGACAGTAGTGTTAGTGTGCTTTAGTCTACAGATTGGATGATGCTTTAAATGTCATCTAATGCTAAATCATGTTATAATTGTTAAGATAAAAGGAAAATTGTGTCTACAGACAAAAAACAAAGTATAATCATGCCTATGATTATAGCTATTCTTATAGCAGATATGCAATAAACTAGTTCACACCAATGTTGATTTAAATGATCACTATTTCAGTATGCAGGAGCTGTTCTCCTTTACACACAAAATATGTCACATGTAGGAAAAAACTACTTACAAACAGGTCTTTATTTTTCAAGTTAAATAATTATAGAAAAGGTTCAAGTTATATTATCTGAACAACTCAACCCTCTGTACAGAAAGACATTTGTGCTTAGGAAATATATGTCCAACATGTAAGAATTTAAAATGATGGTTTAGTTACTGAACAAGTACAATACTGTAATCACCAATCTACTAAAAAAATATATGAATGGGAAGAAAATATTGTCAGTACCTCTTGAGAAATATCCACAATATATCTTCCCTGCTATAAAATTATGCAAATTCCTACTACAAAACAATAAACAACATTTCAAGAAACATCAAATTTACACAAATTGACAGATAAGCATTTCTGAGATTTTTCTGCAGCCCAAACAATGATTTGAAATTTTGTGGATGCTCTAAAGGAAGATGTCTAATCTTTCACAATTCTAAAAAGGAGCCCTTCACTTTTGTGCTGGTTTCTGTGCCTCAAGCACAAAATACCTAAGTATCTCCTTCCCCCTCTTGTGGTGTAGAAGGAAATGAAAGGTCTAGTCCAAGAGGGATTGTCATGACAAGGGAAATACATCATATGCACATTCCTATCTGAACCTGTCCAAATTACTTTAGGTTATGTGAAAAACTGTCCAATCCTAGAGAGTATTTCTAGTCCTATATCCAATGTAACTTCATTCTACTTACATTCTTCTACTTTAGTACTGGAAAATATCTTAGGGGTGGGGGAGTGTTTGCTTTTTAAAGCCAAAATGCAACATTGTAGTAGGCAGTGTATAAACAAAAAAATTCCTGAGCCTTTCATATTAAGGAATATATTTCTTCTCTCTTTCTTTCAGTAAGATTAACCTAGTCCAACTATAATATGAACTAAGATTGCAGAAAATGACAAATTTCAGAAAGGTTAACTCAGTTCTGTTTTAATTTCCTAACAATGGTCTGACATGACAAAATTTGATGTTGATTTTTCTTCTCCGGAGGCAGGTCATACAGGCCAACTGAAGTTCCAAGTCTAGGGGAAAGTCACCAGGAAAGTACCTCCTTTTTAGGGATGATGGTCCTACTGTTTAGAGGGAACAGAGACTACTATGTATAATCTTTGGCTCTCTTACAGTGAAAATTGATAGTATTTTCTTTTCTTCTTTTTTTTTTTTTTACTGGGCCTAGAACAGAAACCATCAAAAAAATCTCCAATGCAAGTCTAAAGGGCAAGAAAAATTAATATACTCTTTTGAATAAATGTAAAATATCTGCTTCATCTTTATAGATGGCATATATTGCTCCAGAAGAATAGCTGAGTAGAGGCAGATATTAAACTGATGTATATCAAAAAATGTATTGCTATTGAAAATAATATTGCTTCCTTTGACATTATCAAAAAATACCATTTTACCAATGGATAACACACTTTGTCAGGAGCTTGCAAAATGCAAAAAGAGAAAATCCACTTGCTCTTTCAGAAGTTAGATAGATTAATTAGCATATTATGCAAATTAAAACAAGACATGGTGACATACTTGTTGAGCAAAATGATCCAATACTGAAACTCCTATCACTAGGAACAAGCTGGAACTGAATAATGAGTTGTAGCAGTCCACTGTTTTGTCCACTCTGCTTTTCTTTCATTCTATGTAACATTTACCAAGCAAAGGGTTCAGTTGACTGTGACCATATTTATCAAAAACAGAAGAAAACCCACACCCCTAACAAAATAAAGAAAAATGTTAAAGGCAGTCTTCTACTTATCACAGGTCTTCCCAAGGTCCACTGAAGGTAGTAACTTTTTGGCATTTTTTTGACCAGAGGGACTTGGATCATCACCTTATGAAGTTTCACCCTTTACTCTAGTGCTCTCTTTTGAGCTTTCAGTTCACTGTTGTGATGTTAAATACAGCTTTTAGAATAACTGATTAAAGCAAGTATTGTTTGTTTGCTGTGTTGCCAAGGGAGCTGGGAGCTCATTTCAAATACAGGAAGATGGAGATGAGGGACAAAAGAAAGATAATTCTCTCAGAGACAGTTTTCTTTAGTCTAGTTACAAATAATAACTAGTCACATTGGAATTAGGATTCGGAAATCCCCCCTTTAAAAATTTACCAAGTTACAAGTGCTCATTTTATCCTAATCCTACATAAACATTTCTCCAAAGCCAGGAAGACTTTGTAGATTTATATATTGTAAAATTATAGATATCTTTCAGCTAGAGGTCTTCCACACATGCTAATAAATCAAAATGAAAGAGGGGG
This sequence comes from Corapipo altera, assembly GCF_003945725.1. Classification (NCBI taxonomy): domain Eukaryota; kingdom Metazoa; phylum Chordata; class Aves; order Passeriformes; family Pipridae; genus Corapipo; species Corapipo altera. Next base: position 1,445,944 of record NW_020884948.1, read on the forward strand.
AACAGATCATGTGTTTTGACTGTTGAAGGAAACTTGTCATAACACCTGCCTTCCATTATAACTGGGAGAGCACTAGAGCTTTGGGCTGGATAGTTTATATCGCTGACAAAATGTCCAACTTTGAAAATAGCATTTACCATCAAAACTCAATTGTAAAAGTCTTTCCTCAACTAACTCTTAATAATGAACAAGCTCAGAAAGTGAGCTGATCAAGAGTGTACAAAACAAAACAATAAAACCATCCAATTTTATAAATTTCCTATGATGGATTCGTTTCCTAGCTTTGTACAGCAACTCAGTCCCTTGCAGTCCAGTAGGGTGCCCATATCTTATAACTGAAGATACAAATAAAGAAAGAAATCAACATAATTTCAGTTAGGAGAGCTCCGGAGTAAGCTCAATGAATCAATAAGCAGCATGGTGCCCTGCCGGTTTGGATCATTACAGTTTCACTGATTTTTGCTTTTATATCAACTGGATACAGTTACTTCAGACATAAAATATCCGTTATCTTTTCAACCAAAATTTAGATATAGCCTTAGAGCTGAGTTAAAACACTATAATAATACAGAGATTTGGGCAGCAAAGACCATTTTATCCTACTGAAAAATTCAAAGTGCTTCTTGAGTACTGTAATTTTGGTCAATTATAAGCAAATCAAGGACTTGTATTAAACAGAATTTGGAAAGCACATAAATGAGATGGCCAACCTTTCATCAGAATAGACCGAACTAACTAGGTCAGCTTTTTCTATGAAACATAATGAGGTATCTTACCAACCAATTTCCAATAGGGTTTTCGGAAGCCAAGCACTAAAAATTGGAAGAAGGAAAAAATATTTAATGGAAAACAATTTAAATCTTGATGTAGTAGCAGTCTCAAACAAAAATTATTCAAACCAACAATTCCATGTGCCTCAACTTTCACAAAGCATCAGAAAACTACAGCCCAACAGTTTCCTCTCCCTCTTTAAAACCAGACTGCATTAAGAAGGATGTGGGTTCTTCTTCAATTCCCTCATTTCTATATTATTTATTAACCATATAGTATAGTCATCTTGCCAGCTATGATATAGCAAAGCAAACTCTTTCTCCCAAAAATTTTAACTCCTTCATAAATAAATAATATAGCCCACATCTAATTGTGGTTTCCTTTGCTCTTAAAATACTATTATGAATAGTTATACAAGCAAGAAAAAACAAGGAAAGACACTTCTGCTCTGTCCAATTTATAATCTAAGTCTCTAAACACTACTTGGATGAAGTAAATGTTACACTACTTTCATTGTCTCACACAAAGTCCAGGAACCTCTTCAACCTCAAATTACAATCTGTATTACAGACCTAAAAGGTGTGTTAACTTTTGTGCTAGAACTTCTGTACTACTGTGAAGTCTTAATCCAAAACAAACAAACAGAAAATGTCAATATTCTGACCAATGAAATTTCCATTTATGTCAAAATGTTGCCATACAGCATCCAAAAATACTGTATGATCTGTCCATCCTGGAGAGAAGGAAAGCCTTCAGTAATTCATTTCACTCATACCACTATCAGCTGCTTAGCTTATTCTCTCAGCACTTCTATGTTGAAATTCTGGGGATACCACTGGCTACAGCTACATCACCACCAGGGGAATCAATTAGTTACACAATCATAATGAGAAACAGTCTGTTTTGCAACTCCAAGGCTCCAAACACCTGCAGAAACTAAATGCACATTTGCAGCTCTTTGACAGAAAAGCCAAACATCTCAATCTGGTTGTCAAATTGGTCACCAAGCTTTAGAAACAGGTGAGCCTCAATGGTGCTGTAAATCAGTTCTCTAGAGACACTGTGCTCCATGGAGACAACAGCAGTAGTCATACTTAAATATGTTTTGAAATTACTATTACTGGCAAATCAAAACAGTTTTGACAAAAGTGTTTATATAAGTCAAGACACATTTAACTGAACCAAAATACATTTGAAAGACCAGAATTGCAACATCTAATTGCAGGTCTGAACCTACAGAAATAACCACAATGAGAGAATATGGAGCCAAAGCAACTGTCTCTTACTCTCAATTCAACTCCGATTCAGTTGCATGTATCACTATACAAGATAGAGTAGCACATGACAATGTTTGTCAGATACCCATACCAAATCCCATCAAGTGAAAAATGCAATGGTTAACCTCAAATGAATAATTATGGGGGGAGTGGGGGTATGTATAAAATATTATTTGTGTTTAATAGTTTTGGGTTTAATACATATTTACAAACTTAATAATTGTGAGTGACTGTGAATTCCAGATAGAAAAACATGACCTATGTTGCGGGGGAACATTTTAACTTTAAGGTACAGAATTAAGCCCCTCTAGGTGACATCTGCGTAATTTCACATGCATATTTTTCTATGCAAGGAAACTGATCCTTTAATTTGATTGTTAGGACAGTCATGCAGAAGAGGAGAAACAAGTTTAAATTTATTTTTCTTTCTTACCTAAACTGTAGATGTTATTCTATAGTTTCCACATCCCAAGTATGTGTAATAATACTCTTTTCAGTTGTGCCAATGGTCTTGTTTTCATTCTAAACTCCTGTTCAGTACCAGAATATATGCAACTATTCCATATTTCCTTGTCTTCTTTTACCATTGTTTTACGTGTCAGCAGGTAGGAAAGTTGGGGTATAGGCAAGACAGAACATTAAATTTGTTTCTGTTTGTTTGTTTTACAGGAGATCTGCACAAATACCAAACTGTGTTGTTTAAATGAATTTCACAGAATATTTTCCATTTATAAACAATGTTTTCTTCTGATGGATAAAATTTTCCCACGATCTTTAATGTGTGGATAGCAGTATTCTTTACATGAGAATATACGAAAAAGATGTGGCTTTTGCACTTGGCCTGGACATATTACACAAAACTATGCAACATTTAGAAATTGTCAAAGTAACTGTATAAAATGGGCCACAAGCAAAGAGCAAGTAAAACAAACTTCTTATTTACCATTTTAAATCAAAAGTTCACTTCATAGGACAATTTTCTAAAATGACAAACTACTGTTTAAAACCTCACCCCACCTTACAAGATTTTGCAGAAATTTAGTAACAAGTGAAATAGTCAAGAAAAAAAATCAAACAACCATGAAAAAACAGAGCCGCTGATTTTTTGCAGTGATACAATCATCCCTTGGACTTGCTGCCCCTGCAATCATGATGTATAATATAAAAACAAATAAACTACATGTAGTTTGCAATTAGGAAGAAGGGCTACCACTACCTCCAAGAAAGTTCAAGTTTATTGTACATGGGAATCTTTAGTTTAAAAAACAACTGTCTCAGTTTGAAGAGACTGGAAAGTTTGCTAAAGAGGATGAGTTATGAGACAAACCATACTCCTCTCTCTCAGCAATTGTGAATTCAAAATTAAGGGGTTTTAATCAAGGAAGTGTGGAAAAAACTGAAGAAATAACAACCCTTTATTAAAAGATATATGTATGTTGGCAAGAACTGTAACAGAACACAAAAAAACTAGGCAATAGTCCTGTACCCAAAAAAGTCCCCTTCAAACAATAGAAAAAAAAAAAAACAACAACAAAAAAAAGTCTGAATGTATACTTCTCTGTCCTTTAGCGCAATTCTAATCACAAAGGGGTGCTGTTGGATTACTGGAGGTGCAGAGCCTGCAGTTCTCTGTGTTTACCTGCAGGGGGTGCTGTTGGGCTCAGGCGGTCACCATGCTGGAGAAGTTGAAAAGAAACAACAGGGGGCCCTTCCCCCAGTGGAAGAAGGGCAGAAGGAAAAGCAGTCCACCCCCACAGGACTCACTGTTGTTCTCAGATGACGGCACCCCAGAGCTCCTCCTTTTCTCCCAGCGAGCACAGAGACTCTTCGATGAAAGCCCAGTAGGTCCTGGCTGGAGTCACGAGGCAGCGTGCAAGCCGATCGGGGCCAGTGGTCAGGCCTTACCAGGACCAAAACCCAGAAAGACCGGCTTCCATGCCCCCTCTCCAAAAATGCCTGGACACAGACCCTGTCTCCGTCCCAGAGGGAGAATTCTGCAGTCTGATCTCTCCTCTCTCCCCCCAGCCTCTGATGGGCCATTTGGTAGGAATGCAGCTTGGCCAGCTAGATTCTTTTTAAGGGTAATTGACCTTTTTTTTCCATTCGAACTCCGTCTTTCTTACAGTGCGGGGCAGGTGAAGAAAAATTCCACTCCTGGGATTTATAGCCTACAACAACAACCACGAAGTATTTCATAAACATTGCATGCCTGAGACCCTAAATTCCTGCTAGTTGTGATAAATCATCTTCTTGTCCCAGTACTCTTAAAGCAGGCCACCTATCTGCTTCAGTTGACACCTGAACAGTTCAGCACACGCACCATTTTTTTCATCTATTATTCAGTCTATTATTAATTAAGAAAATATACTTATTTATATACATTTATTTTGTGTTGTCAAGATAGAGAAGGAATCTTAGAACAGAGGTATTGAGTTGAAAGGGACCTACAAGGAACTTTGAATCCAACTGCCTGACCACCTCAGAGCTGATCAAAAGTTAAAGTATGGTTTAAGGGTGATGTCCAAATGTCTCTTAAACATTGATAGGTATGGGACATAAACCACTGTCGCAGTTTGAATGAAACTGGACTGTTTGCTAAAGAGGATGAGTTATGAGATAGACCAAACTCCTCTCTCTCTGCAATAGTAATGTCAAATTAAGGGGGCTTTACTCGAGGAAAATGTGGAAAAAAAACCAGAAGAAAATAACAACCCTTTATTAAAAAGATATATATATATATTGGCAAAAAAACAGTAGCAAGAAACAACAATAACAGCAAGGAGTCTAAATGAATACCCTCCTGTCCCTTAGCACAGTCCCAATTGTGGTCGGCAGGGGGCGCTGTGGGATCGCTGGAAGGTGCAGGACCTGCAGTACCTGGTTGTGGTCGGCAGGGGGCGCTGTGGAATCGCTGGAAGGTGCAGGACCTGCAGTACCTGGTCGTGGTCGGCAGGGGGCGCTGTGGGCTCCGGCAGTCACCCCGCGGGGAGAGGGGCTGGAGGGAGCGGTCCCGGGCCGCGCGGGGAAGCCGAGGAGCGGATGGGGGGTCCTCGCCTCCGTAGGAACGAAAAGGAAGGCAGGCAGTTCACTCACCGCTGTCCCAGGTGTCAGGGTCTCACTGCAGTCTCAGACGATGGCGTCTCAGCAAAGAAACTCCCCCTCCTCTCCTGCGGGCAAAACAAGCTCCCCGTTGAGGCACAGCAGCTCCCGGGAAGCAGGGTATCCAGGCAGGTTGAAGCCAGGAGGACGAGAAATCCAGCCGGGCTGGGCAGTGAGATCACTTCTCGGAGACTCCTCCACTGGGCTCTGGATGGGTCCAGCAGAGACAGAAAAACCTTCCTGCTCCTCTCTGCACACCCGGGAGCCGAAAACCACACACCACCTCCCCCTTGCCTCCAACTCCAAAAAAAAAAACCAGCCCACCTGGCCCCCCGGCCCTCCGGCCCACTCAACGTAGCTAAATCGCCCATAAAACAGGTCGACCAGTTCTTTTGTAAGGCTAATGCCAGCTCCTTTGTAAAGCTAATCAATTCTCTTCCCCCCTCAACCTCTGTTTTCTCTTACAGGGAAAGCAGGGGAAGGGAAAAATTCCTCTCTCAAACTTATAACCCATAACAACCACCTCTCCAGGAAGCCTGTTCCAGGGCTGACCAAGGTACAAAATTCAGCATTTAGTCTTTTTCAGTTTTATGCTGTTGATGATTGCCCAGTACTCCAGCCTACCCTCTGGAAGGCCTCTTGTCCCTCAAGAGAGTCAGTTTGGTATCATCAACCTCCCAGTTTGGTATTATCAACAAACTTGGTAATCGTGCATTTGACTCCTGCATTCAGACAATTGATAAATATTTTGAATAGAACTAGCCCTAGAATTGAGCCCTGAGGAATGCCATTAGTGACTGGTCACCAGCCAGATGTAGCACCATTCACTACAACCCTTGAGTTCTGTCCTTCAGCCAGTTCTTCACAGAATCACGGAAACATTTACGTTGAAAAAGACCTCTGAGATTGAGTCAGCATTTGGCTGAGTTACCTTGTCAACTAGACCATGGCATTAAATGCCACATTCAGTTGTTTCTTGAACACTTACAGGTACGGAGACTCCACTATCACCCTGGGCAGCCCATCCCAATGTTTAACAAACCTTTCTATGAAGAAGTTCTTTCTGATATCCCAGACACCCTCTACCTGCTCATCTCACAGCTGGACAACTTGTCTGAAAGATGTCGTGAGGAACAGTACCAACAGTACCAAATAGCACCCAAACCCTTATTAAAACCTAGAAAAATTACATCTAGCACCCACTACAGCAGTGACAATATTGTAGAAGAATCAAATTAGTGAAACAGGACTTTCCCTCTGTGAACTCACATTGACTCTGCCTGATGATTGCACTGCTCTTTAAAAGTCTTTCAATAGCACTTGAATGATCTTCTCCATCATTCTTCCAGGAACTGAATCAGTTTTGCACAGAGTTGCATATTAGTTTTATGTCTCCACAGTATAGAAGCTGTTACAATGAATTAGGTGAGGTCTAATGATTCTAACAGATGTCACAGATCACTGCACTGGGTTTTGTATTCAGTGGATTTTTGCTATCATTTGAAATTATTGACCTGAAAACAAAAAACTGCAGATAAAAAGTTAGTCTTAATATTTCAGAAAAGTATATATTGGTGAAAGCATAGGTGTATAAAGAAAGTTTCTTTGTATAACAATGAAATAGTAGTTTTATTAATTAATTTTAGATTATATGAACAGAGTTGCAGTCTGTGTTTTCAGTTAATCTTCATTTATATGACTAATTGAAATAAACAGACGTATACGTGTAAATCTAGAAAGAAGAAATTTTTCACCAGGGCAGGCAAAGAAATCATTTTATGCACCAAACCTTTAAACTCTATGCTTCAATTGTTGCACTTAGCCATAAATCCTGTGAAGGCGGAAAAAACAGACATTCCGAGGACAAACAGCATCGCACCTTAATCTCACAGACATTCTGCATTTGTTTCTGATTATTCCATGTGATTCCATATAAGAGTGAAATCTATTGTATCTGACTAATCTAAAGTTTTCAATGCTACTATTGAATATATTTTGATTTTTGTAGGTCACAACATGGTCAATTCTAGTAAGTGCATCTCTCTAAAATCAGAAATTTTTATTTTGTAACCATCCCTTTCCATAACTTCAATCTCTTTCTCCTTGACATCCATTTTATAACAATTTATTTTGTCATTATGTTTCATGATTTTTTTTACATGAGGTTTTTTGTGACATGTACGTAATTTACTGACACATTTTTCCTGATGTTTTTGTCTGCCAAAATTAATCACTGTCATCCTTACTAAGGCCCCTTAAAGTTCCTTTTTTTTTTTTTATTTGGAGTTTAAGACTCTTGTTCTTCAAGTTGGTCACTGTGGAGGACCAAAAATCAGAATGGAAATGGTTTCAGGAGTGGAAGAAGATATACAGCAATTGAAAGGACTTTATTATATGGACTTTACAGTTCTTATGTGTTTACAAAGATATACATTGTATGATTCTCTCTAAAGTTGTAATTCCCGGGCTTGCCCAGGCATGCCTGGTGCCTGCTTCCCTGCTTCCCCCTCTGATTGGCTGAGAAGGCTGCAGAGAGGAGAGAGTTACCATTCATCCTTTCCTTCCCTGGTTCCTCCCCAGTTCCTCCCTCTTTGCCTGAGTCCCTATCCCTATTTGTTCCCTGGTTATCTGTCTCATGCTCCACCCCATTTTCTGGTGCATTCCACGCCAGATCTGATAAAACCCTTATGCACCCCCATTAAAGGGGCATTGCAACCGCAAACCTTGTTGGATCCCTTTGTGCAGTGCGGCGGCCCTTCACCCCTCCCCCACAGACCACAGCAGATGGTGTCCACCGCATGGCTTGAGGTTTGAGTCTCTCCTGCATTAAGAAAAACTCCCTCACTACCACAAGGACTCAGGCGGCACCTGGAGGGATACCCGCTCCACCGGTCCTCCCAAGCCGCAGATGGTGGATCACTGGATCAGCACCGGACTTCGCACCGGAAAGGTGAGTGGTTTTGGGATACCCCTAATCCCTCCCCGAACCCCAATCCCCGCAACAGAAAAATTTTAATGCCAACCGCAAACTACCAGAAGCCACAGTAACACCGCAATGGGCCTCTGGCTGTCCACTTCTCAAAAATTCGTATACCGAAAGCTTAAAGACTTTATTTTGGAGAACAGACACTCTCTAGACAAAAAATCTGCCAAAGCCCTTGCTAAATGGCTCAAAAACGGAGGAGAAACAGTCTCCAACACCATGTCTCTAAAAGACTGGGAAAAAATTGGATACAATATTTGGAAAGCGAAAGAGAGGGGAGAACGAATTGCTACTGAAGCATTAATCGCTTGGAGATTGGTTCTGATGGCACTACAGCATCAGATGACGAATTCCAATTAAAGTCTCCAAGAATAACCACAAAAATCTAAAAAATCCAAGTCCAAATGCCCAGTAAAAGGCAAGCCCCGAAAAATCCCACGTGGCGGGAGGGAGAGAGATGGCTCAGGGGACACACTATCTTTGCAACATGGCAACGGTGATGGGGGAGGACGCTTGTGTGCGTGCGGGACTGAGGTGCACGAAGGGTGAATGCGGGAACGCATGGGGTGTGGAAAAGCGGCACAGGAAAAGTTCGCGCCTGTCCCATTGGCTCCACCCCCAACCCGCCTCTGTGTCCACCCTCATACACCACCAACACGCCCATGGACCCTCCCACAAGAACGCCCTCTCCCTCCAGTGCCGCATCTACCCCAACGTAGATGGGGCCAGGACCTCTTCCAACAACAACATGTGGAAAGATGGCTGCGCCCATGAAGCGTTTATCGCCAAGGCTCCTGGCAGCTGCCGGACAGCAGAAACACCCCTGCCCTGCAATGATATTTGGAAGGCTTTTAGGACAGAGGCCACCCAGGCTCATGACTCTGAATTTTTAGAAGCTTTTCCCATATACCTGGAAGAGGGATGCTCTCCGAAATGGAAGCCTACATTGTACCGTATGCTAAAGGACATTAAAAAAGCAATTGTGGAATATGGTCTCGGAGCACCCTTTACCGTAGGGCTACTCGAATCATTTTTACTTGCCTATCATTTAATACCATACAATATCAGAGCTGTGCTTAATGGACTGCTATCTACTGCACAAGCATCTGTTTTCAAAGCAGAATGGAAGTGGCTCATAACTAAATTTGTTAATGAAAAAATAGAAGGGTGAGACATCCCAACTAGTAGTGCAATTGACATGCTGTATGGAGAGGGCAACTATGCCAGAGCTGATAAAACCCTTGTGCACTCCCATTAAAGGGGCGTTGCAACCTCAAACCTCGTCAGACCCCTTTGTGCAGTGCCACGGCCCTTCGCAGCCCTTCCCCCACGGACCATGGCAGGTCACCAAGAGAATCTTATGCCCTCAGTATCACTGTCATTTTTATTAAGATGTATGGACATAATCTTTTCATTTACACCTTTTTATGCTCCCACTACTCAGTCATTTTGATACTTTCTTTGTTGTTCTGTTCTAGGTCTGTATATCTATAGATGCAGAATAATTTCAAAAAAATTGCAGCAGGGATTCAGTACCTACGGAGGTCCCACTGCCATAAGAAAGATTTTCTAGATACTTCCAAAGAAAGATAGGACACTTTAGGTCACAGAAATTAATTAGGGTCAGAATCAAAAATGTTGGAAAGTTTGAGCTGAGGTAGTAAAGACCACATTTAAAGTGACAAAGTTCCATAATTTAAAATTGTCTTAGAACAAACCTATAATTTAATCTTAGGTCTGTTTACTAGGTCAACCTCCCCGTCCCAGTCTTCTCTTATGTTTGCAGCCAAGCCCCATTTGTAAACAAGTTCCAGCACTGAACAAAAAATTAGTTCAGTAAATTTCCTAAACTGTATACGTATATCTGAGTGTATGATTAATCTATCAAGGTAACACCCATTATTCAAAATTTACTATATACAAAATAATAAACAAATCATTTGTCAAATAAGGAGCAATAACACTTTGACATCAATTTAAAGGAATTTTTCTTACAGATATTAAAGTTTACAAGTTCAGCTATAGGTAAAGTCTCAGCACCTGAAGTCTATACAAAAACTTTACAGATTTTTTATTGTTTTCAGAATATCCATTGAAGCAATCATTCATGTTTAAGTTGGCTGCAGCTACCCATCTGAAAGTAGAGAGGTGAGCGAACAATTTCACAAATCAATGGGTACTCACTGAGTGGGTGTGTTTCTTTGTTAAACCCTAGATCAAGCAGAAATGGAAAAAGGCAAAAATCTCCTTATGTACCCTGTCTCTTTATAGGTGACACTTCTCCTTCCTGTTTAGCATATCTCCCTATCTCTATATAGCTTTATATCAAGACTGTTATCGTTCGCACATCATTCACAGGTATTTGATATCTTACCTCTAGGACCCCTCTTAGGAAATGGAGAATCTCACTATTCTGTTCTCAGTCTATAATTATCAGTGTTTATTTTATAACCATTTTTCCTCATTCCCATTATTAATATTTAGTTTGTAATAATTTTTCCTCATTCCAACTCTCTTGCTTGAATTTTTCCTTTCCTCTTGGTTACTTCCCAGATTCATTTACACCTAACAGTCATATTCCTTCTCCATACAGTTGCCAGACTAAACAGCTGAAGTTCCTTTAGTTTCCCATCTCTTCCTTTACCTGATCATTCCAATAGCCCATCTCTATCAGTCTCCATTTGGCTTCTTTCTTCTTTGGGTTCCACAGTATCCACATGACTATAGAAACTCAAAAGTCACAGATATTCCATGACTACACAACCTGAATAAATTGTTCTAGTATGCCTATATGAAGATACATCAGGTGGAGGAAATAGAATTGATCATCTTATTTCAGAAGAAATGCATATTCTCCACAGATGTTGAAGAGAGAGAAAGGAGAACAGAATAACTCTTCCTGTTCCCAGAGCTGAGGCTAATGTCAAAATTCAAAGTAACTTGTCTGAGACATTGCTGAGGTGGGGCCTCAGTTCGGTGTGGGACTGCAAGAGCAGGGGAATATCAAGGGTATTCACATCCTACTTTTGTGTTCTCTGAAGGGGTCTTACCAATATATATCAACTTACACTCAGGACTGATTTTTGTTGCAATTAAAATAGCAGGATTTTTGTTCTAATAATGCAGTGAAATTAAAGCATGCTCCATCCTAAACCATGCATCAGACTGATGCAGTTCATATGAAAGCTGTTATCCGACCCACTTACACTCAAAAATCCACAAAGATCAACAGAAAACTTTGAATGTCTTCAACAAGCTCAAATTAATTCCTACACAGAAATGTTTTTTGTCGCATTTCCTGGCTGGGGTGATTACTTGAATGACACCAAACATCCTGTTTTCTGCCCAAGATTTTTGGTAGGTTAGCTTTAGTTTCTCAAATTTGCCCCAGCACTAAGTGGCTACTTAGTGGCTACACAGTGGCTACTACTACTGTGGGACCCCCTAGGGCCAGGGCACCTTACTATAAATTTCACAGGTGATCCAGTGGTAACCATTCCTTCCTCCCCCCAGCTCTCACCATGTTTGAAGGTTTTCAAGAGGGGTAAAGCCACAGGTAATCCAGTGTAATGGTGGCAGCAATCCTCTTTTGACTGGAAAGTTGGACTAGATGACCTCCAGAGCTCCCTTTCAACAAGAATTTCTATCTTTAAATGAACCATTGTCCTCCCTGAAAAATACAGCCCTGCTGTGCCTCTCTGTTACAAGACCAGTGCTCATTCAAGAGTAGACAATGGGTATGGACTAGTCTCTGCTTAGTATAAATGTAGCCATTGACTTTAGTTCCCTCAATAAATCTATTTGTGCTGAGCTTCAAATACACTTTCTTCCTCACCTTGGGGCAGGAGTTTACACCGGGGATAAACAACAGCGTAATGTGTTTCACTTGTATTCCACTGAGCTTCCCTGGACAAGTTTGTTTTCCAACCAAGTTGGAGCTATTGCTGTACCTCCAGCACAATTATTTACAATATTTATGTGTTCTTTCCCTGTCTCAGTGTGTTGCTTCCTGTGATATTTTCCATAACATCTTCAGCTTGTCCTTAGCCTTGTGGGAAACAGAAGCAAATCATCTCTCTGAACTCAGACCACACAAACAGAAGGCTGAAAACATTGCAGTGAAACACATCTCTGAGAAAAGGCTATTCAACATAAACATACCGCCATTTGGTTCCAGGCACCAAAAAAAAAGAAAAAAAAATCTTTTCCCCTTGTTCTTTTTCTTCTGGCCTCCCATTCTCTTGGGAAAAAAAAAAAAACAATAAACAAAAAAAAAAAAAAACAAAAAAAAAAAAAACAAAAAAAAAAAAAAAAAAAAAAAAACACCCCTTTTTGGGGGAAAAAAAAAAAATATCTGAGTCCAAGACATAAGAATATAATTTCACCCAAAGATCTGCACATCTGGGAAATACAAATTACAAATTACATTACTGAACTTAATGGATGTGCACATACTATAAATATTACTAGTTAGAGACATGCAAACTGTAACACTTGAGTGTCAGCTGGTGTCAATTATCAAAGCTCCACCAGTTCCAGTGGAGGTGCAGTTGAGACACCAGACCTCAGCCACTGAATTTCCACACTACACAGCTAAAACATCAGATATGGCATTTGCTCCTGACCGTGATTTTGAAGTAGTACACTTTTGGCTCTTGACTCTCAGATGGTCAAAACAGTCATGCATTCTGGGAAAAGCAGCAAGTATGGCAGAAGGGACATTATCATCCAGTGACCTACATACACACAGTACAGTGAACATAATTATAAGATGTAATTTCCCATAGCAAGATACTGACTTTTGGAGATCAACTTACCATAATACTCACACAGCATTATCGCCATTAGATCCTTTACCCAAAGTCAGGAAAGGCTTTCAACCAGGAATTTTTGGAATGGGTGAGGAATTTTGCTGCCATTAAGCTTGGGTCAAAAATATGGTCTCAGTGCTTGAAGTGTAAAGAAAGATTTAATTCCATCAGTGGTGGTGGGTTGTTTTCATGCATTAGTCAATTTTTGTGGGTTTTGTAACAAAATTATTACGGAGTAATATTATGCAGAAAGATAAACCTACAAAAGTCAAGACTCAGGGCTATTTGCTTGTCAGGGTAATCACCATCAGCACTGTGCAGTGAACCAGCCACTCTGCAGGCTTAACAGCATGAATCCAAATGTTCAGCTCTTAGAAGGGCAAGAATGCAAGTGTTCCGTACTATCATGCCAGCTACTTCTGGCTGATGAGAACTATGTATCTCAGGAATTACTGAAAAGATCCAACAGTCCCCCATTTACCTTCAATCAGGGAGAATTCATTTCACATATATCCTCATCGTAAAAATTCTGAGAGGGAAGGTAAATACATTGTGAAGTAAAATTCATAGGAGGTACCCCAGCAGATATTTAAACATCTCCTTTGTGAATTTTAAATTAATATATAAAACCTATCATAAAAAAATGCTGGCTAAAAGGCAAATCTTAGAAATTCACTGGCAAATAATCGTTCTCTCTCAATACTTTTCCTGACAGAAGGCTTAAGAAATCTGCAGCCATAGGATGGTCACAACAGTTATACTATTACAGTGAATATGGAAAATGCTCAAAATCTGTTATAGAGACAATTGGCACTCAAAATCATGTCTTATAAGCCTAGAAAGATGAAAGTTGTTCAGGCAGGAGGTGGCCAGATCAATTTAATAGGTATAGCCTGCATTCAAGCAGCAAGATTTATGAGAGACTAACATATTATCACTTTTATTTGAACTTGTACAACACAGAAAAGAAGATTCAGAGAAAATAATCTGCAAAGTTAACCTTTTTCTTTCTACATTTGATTCACAGAGTTGTGTTTTGCTTAACCCTATCAAAGGATCATGTGTTACAAACTCAGGTTTGCACCCAGGATACTTAAGAGAAGTAACTAGTCAAGTCCAGCATAGCCATAGCATATGGATACCTGCCGGATGAAGTCATAGCTGCTTCCAAATTGCATGACTTGATGTACACAGAAGCAAGCTCTAATCCTAAAGAGAAAATACACCTGTCCTCTTAGCAATCCGCTCTCATGTTATGCAATTGATTCTGAAACAAAAGCACTTAAAGGACTCCCAGCTATGGAAGTCATTATACAGTTTATTGAGCCTGTGCTTCTAAACACTGGAGACTGTTTGGGTTTGGGAGTTTTTTGTTTGTTTGTCTGTGGGGTATTTTTCCCCTCCTTTGATCTGGCTGTATTTGCCAAATTATTTTCTCTTTGAGTAAAGTTCCTTCAGTTTTGGTTAACAATCATGATTGTAGCTTTAGCCATTTAAACACAGTCTGCAATTTTCATCATTTGACAAGACTACTGGTTCTTAATATGCTCTTGAATCATCATTCTACAGCCTCTGCTGATATCACAAAAAATGTATTATGTTTTTGCATGTATTTCTATTTAAATATTTAAGTCACTAGGTTTAGCAAAGAGCGTAAACCTAGTAACAATTATGTTCACTTTTAAGAAGTTGTTTGACACAATTCTCTCTCTGTCAAAAAAACCCAACAAATAAAACCAAATCCAAAACAAAAACAAAAACAAACCCAAGAAGGAAAAGCTTTTGTATACAAAAACAATCTTGAAAAGACAGAACAATTTTGAGAAGAGAAAAGCCAGACTTTTAACAGGAACTGATTTTTGATTCCTATCTGTTCCTGCATCTCACACTAACATTTTTCTAATTTGCAGTAACTGTGTTTATATTATGGTTTAGAGTGTTTTTGTTTGACCATACCACTTTTAACTTAATCCTGTAAACAATATACTACTCACAGCAAGGTTTGCTGTGAGGAATTGATTTGTATTTTGTTTTTTTCCCGATGACAGACAATCTTTGGGAGGATCAGGTAAACCTATGTAATATAAAACTTACTAGTACCTTCTATGATAATTTCTATATAAATGTAAGCCAAAAATCCTAACATTGCCATGTCATTAGTGTAAAAAGTAGCCATTCTTATCATCACGTTTTTTGACACATACAAGGTTACATTTAGATATAGTCATTGAAATCCAGAAACAATTTCTATGTTCTCCTGAACAGGAAGTCAGCAGCTCACTAAATATGTGGACTACTGAAATAACATGTTTATTTTTAATACTGTTCTTCTGAAACAATGGAAAAGTTCCTTTCCTTTTTCAGCTGTGGATTTGCCGTCTGGTCTGTGTGGTGACTGACTACATCTAATAATGTATTAGAGGGACCAATGAAGTCTAAAAAATGCTAATACTTCTACCCAAGCAGCAAGAAGAATATTTGAAAAGTTTCTTTCACTGATTTTATGAACAAACTTCCCTCTCCAGTGTGAGAATTTTCTGTCCACTTATACCCTGGATAGGATCTCCATGATGTGCTTGCATTTGTGTATGATTGTGAGGCAGAAAGTCAAATATTGCGTGTGAAAAGGTTCAGGGAAACTTGTTTGGAGTCAAAATAGGGAGCAAGGGTGTTTGAATGAATTGCACATTGGGAACTGATGACTTGCTTTTCCTTCCAAGCAACTATTTCTATTCCATTTTTCCAGCCAACAGAGGCCTAGTGGTTTGGAAGAACAGTTAAGCTGCTCACTAGCATCATGCAGCTCAAAAGCCACACGGTGGTCATCTCTAGTTCTTAGCACACTCAACATGGAATACTCTAGACTTGAGTAACAAAGAGGTGATATAAAACATGCTATTAAGAATTACATTTTAAAAAATTAAAATGAAAGCTTGCTTTCTTCACAAGTAGGAAAATACAGGGTTTAATCTTTACCTTATAAAAGACAAAGTTTAATGATGCAAATAAGTTTAATGTTTTTACCTTGAAATTCCACTTAACAAAAGATTTGATATAGAAAATGAGGGCCACGATTTTTTTATTTGAAGAAAAAATAGCCATGAGACTGAAGAAAATTAGCAATCTTAAAATATACATGAAAACAAAACAGGGGGATGGATATTGTTTACTTTAAAAACAATTACTTTTCAAGAAATACTTTCTGGAACTAATTTCCTAAAACAATGTGACCTTCTCTCATTTTTTCCCTTTTGGAAAAAAAATAAGGATTTTAAAATAGGAAAAATATGGGCAGCTGAACTAGGCAACAAGACTTTAGGATTAAAAGGAACAGTATTCTCCAGCATATTCTATGATGTCAAATATTTTCCAAGGTCTAAAACCAAAGTTAACCAAATCCAGTCCTTAGGTCCATCCACTAATCTATTGCATCAAACAAATAATTGCATATAATTGAAGGAACCTGGTTAACGTCTGAGAAAAACAAGTTTTAGTGTAAACTTTTTGTTTACCCATATTTCATAGTTTTCATCCAGAAAGAGGCAAATAGATCATTTATATCTCATCTCCTCTGTAACATATATCAAAATATCTATTATTTTGGTTTTGGCTGGGTTTATTTCAGATCATTTAGTATATCTTGGTTTTCATCCAGTTTTGACCAAAAAAAAGCCCAAAACATAACATGGTAGTAAATTCTCAGTTGCCTCAGATATACAGTTCTACTTCAAGTTCTTCTTCCTGACCTTTGGGATTAGACATTGACTTTGGTTTTCCAGTCTGGACGTTGGTTTTTGGTTTTTCTTTGGGAATATTGGACCCTGTCAGGTTTTTTCTATTAAGTTAAAGTTCATTTAAGTTCAAAAACCTCCTAGGCACACAGGTCTAAGCACCTTATTTTTTTTCTTCTTGACCAAACTAAATTGGACCATAAGACCTATTTTTCACATGCTCTATTGGTCCTGGCATTCTTTTCTGAACTCTTTTCACATTGAAGTATTTTTGACCTTTCATCTTGCTGATCTTCTTAATGACAAAGTCATAACAACATTGACAGTGATAACATACCTTCATATTCCTATTCAATAGCCCCCTAATTATAACAGCTATGCTCCTTCCCTACAATGCAGCATTGTGGTTTTTCATTCACCATTTGAAGACAATTCTAGTGCATTTGGACTACAGTACATAGATTTTTACACTTTACACAGATTTCCATTCTTTGCTGTACAAACACCTGTAAATTCAAGTAAAAAAAGTGATTTTTTTCAAATTCGTTGAGCTGATGAAATGCCACAATGAGAATATCCTGTAGAAATACAATTCCCCAGTATTTTCAGGCCTAACTTTTAGTCTCTTGCAAATTATGCAATTTATTGGCAAGAAAGTATTGAAACTAAAATGTACCTACAGATATCTGCATACAAGTTGCCTCTACTTATCTGGCATAGACAATTAACTGTAAATCCATTTAACATGTTCTGAATCAGCTGATTGTAGTGTTATTTCAGTATCACATGTGATACTAAGGGCTGAGGAGAGGAAATCAATTACTATATTTCTTTCAAACCACAAAAACAAAATTGTATTTGTTTAGCATGGTATATTTTCATTGAGTGTTTAAAGCTTATCCTATCATCCCACCACAATTTGTTAATTAATGTCCCATACTGGCATTTGCAGGATTTTAACCATTAATTATAATAAGTAAAATCTTTCTTAAAATTCCCTATTATTCTAAGGTGGTAAGTTTTAAAAACTCAGAAATAGTTAATACCTGCAAGACATCAAATCCAAGCTATGGGCTAAATTTTGACTTCTGGATGAAATATAACACCCATTTGCCATATTATAGTTACAAACCTTTTAAACATTACAAACAATCTGAATGAAATCTGCTCAATAACATCAGGTTCACTTGCTGTTCTCAATGATAACACAGTCTTTTTCTCTTCATATTTGTAGTTTAGGGATTCCCACAATTCCCATTAAGATCGCCTGTTAAAAATTGTTAATTGAACTAGAATTATTTCTATTGGATGGACCTTGTGGACAGAGTCACTGTGAACAGCACAGAAGGCTCATTATTTCCTCATCAGTTTTGGGCTGAGACTGTGTTCAAGCATCTTTGAACTTGAAACAAGCCATCATGGTGCTGTGATTCTCCACCTGTGTGTTATCACTATTGATCTCAGAGACTATCCCTTATTTTTCTGACTTTCTTATGACAACAGATCTCATTTAGAGTGTAATTTGTTCAAGGAACACTTCCTACTATGCAACAATCCCAGGCAGTGCACTTTCATATGCATTCAGAGGTGAGGAACTTAACAGAGCTTCATGCAGTGCTTAAGTGCTATGTGAGAGATATAATCTGAACCATACACCTTACATTACAATTTTTCCCTAACCAAACAAAACAATGTTAATATAATACAGGATATTAAGCACACAAACAAAATACGCTGAAAACACACACTATCCTGTTCGCTTCAACAGCGTCCTGTGTTGACACATAAATGTTTGGATGTGTCATGGCCTTCTATTCTAAAGGTCTGCATTATGTCAAGGCTGCCAAACCCAGCTTTTCTAGTGAAATACTTGAGGTGCTAACCAGAACATATATGGGTTTGAGAAAACCATGTCTTCCATAAACAGTACTCAATGTGCATATAAACACATACATTCTTTAAGGCACAGCTTACACATTCCAACAAACGCCAGACTTAACAGTATCTTTAAGACTTCTTTTATTGCAGGTAATGATTTCTTCTGCCATCTGCTGAGACTAGTTCTGTAGCAGAGGTCTTGAGTTTAAGTTTGCAGCAACAGTGCAAACTGAAAGTATGTACATTTTAGTTCTTTTACTGTTGAGAATTTGAAAACTGGTGTTCAAATTCAAAAGAAAAAACTATTACTGTCATGTAAAATCACACAAATAGAAAACCTGAGGCTCACAGTAACATCTTGTCTTTTAAAAGTCCTATGATTAAAATAAATTCAATGTTACATAGAGAATTAATAAATATAATTTGAAGGTGTGAATTAATTGTATGACAAATAGGCTATACTTCATGCTCTATACCTGAGGTACCTATCATGCTCATGTATCTGAGGTCCACCAAGGGGGCATAATACGAGGAACAGACAGTGATTTAGTTGTAGAACTGTTTTTCCTGCAATTTCAATGAAAATATTTTGTTTCTGTCCTGTTTCTAGAAAGACTCAACGCAATCATTGTGTCCCCCCCAAAATATCATTTTTTGTTAAATTCAAAATAGAAAACTGAAGTCTCAGTCAGAGAACTCCCACACAATAATCAGATGAAGAGTCTAACCCTACCCATAAACAAAACTTGGTGAAAGAATCCTGCTACTTTCTTTGAATCAGATTCTTCATTCTACAGCTGAAAAATAAGCTGGTTTGAAAACTAGATAATTGTTCAATAGGCACTACAGAGCTAGTTGCAACTGCAATTTAGAATACAATTTACGTCCAGTAATTTTTCATAAATTCAGATACGCTTTCCAGCTTTGAAGTTGTCCATCATATGCACCCTTGGTAGACTGCAAACAGGTGTGTCTGTTCCACCTGCAGTCTGAACCATCAAACAGAGTGATATAAACGCAGTTTGAAGCTCAGAACCTGAGTAGTTTCAACATTGGTCTCAATGAAACTGTTCTGCTTTCAACAAACTGAACATCAGTTTATGTAGCCAACTCCTCATGAGTGGAATCTGTCACAGCATATACCTTACAGGACCTAAAAAGGTAGATTTGAACATTTTAAATAGAATTAATTTACCAAACTCTTTTGAATCTTCTTATAGTAAGAGGTTAGAAAATAAATTTGCATTTTGAAAACGATATGGAAGGGAAAAAAACCTGACAGACTAGGATTTTTGGAGGAGGAAGACGTTAAACATATATAGCATCAGACAGTAACATTTCAACATGGCAAACATCAATCTATGACATCATACATCCATTTCTGGGAACCAAAACTAGCAAATTTATATTTTTATGGAGATACCAGCATTTCCTAATAACTAGACATTTTAAAGCATCCTACTTTTTCAGATTCTGATTTTTAAGCTGGGCATCAACAGTCTATGTAAATCATACAAAACCAATCTATAAGAACATTGTTTCTGTTGAAAACTAATCTGATCAGGGAGGATGTTAGAGGCAGATGTTTTCCACAGGATATCCTATTTATTGTTGAAAGCAGGTGCTATTAGAGGTCTTTGTTCAGAATATAAACAAAGCTGAGACTTGTACAGTTCACTGAAAATAATCACGAAAACCTGAACAAAACACAGAATGAGAAATTTTTACTTTAATGACTTTGAGAGCATTTTTATAAACTGGCAAGATCCATTTTATTAAATCATTTTATTCTGCATTTCCTTTCGATAGGACACTGAGGTTTTGATAATTTTAGTTGTGCTAGAGTAGAAAAACGAAACTGTTCAGTAGCTACATGATTGCAAACACCTAGAAATTTAAAAGTTCAATTGCATTATGGTAATTTCATATCAAAATCTTGGTCAAAATACTACTGCATACCGAAGTGAGAAGAGCTCTGAGGAGAAAGGCTTAGAGATGTTGGTGGACAAGAAGCTCAATGTGATCTGGCAATGTGCACTCACAGCCCAGAAAGTCAACTACATCCTGAGCCACACAAAAAGAAGTGTGGCTAACAGATCAAGGGAGGTGATTCTTCCTCTCTAATCTGTTCTTGTAAGACCCTATCTGGAGTACTTCATCCAGCTCTGAGAGCTCCTGAACAGGAAAGCCAGGGACCTGTTGCAGCAAGTCCAGAGAAGGGTCACAAAGATGATCAGAGGGGCTTGAGCACCTGATACAGTTGGCATTGTTTAGCCTGCAGAAGAGAAGGCTGTAGGGAGGCCTTATAGGAGCCTTCTGGTACCTAAAGAGGCCTACAAGAGAGCTGGAGAGGGACTTTTTACAAGGGCATCCAGTGATAGGACAAGGAGGAATGGCTTAAAACTGAAAGAGGGTAGGTTTAGATTGGATATCAGGAAGAAATTCTTTGCTATTAGAGTGGTGAGATGCTGGAACAGGTTGCTCAGTGGTGGATACACCATCTGTGGAAGTGTTTCAGGACAGCTTGGATGGGGCTATGAGCAATCTGGTCTAATGGAAGGTGTCCCTGCCCATGGCAGGGGGATTGGGACTAGGTAATCTTTAATGTCCCTTCCAATCTAAACAATTCTACGTTTCTATGATACTTCTTCAAGTATGATTACCACAGTTGATGGCATCTCTTGTCATCCTAATTCCCAAGTAGTAGAAAACAACTGAGTCAAAACCCCGATTTTTTTTCCACGGATAAGAAACAAGTCTGATATTTGCCTATCCTTAAACTCTTATTCTAGGAAAGAAAAATCACATATATATATATAATACCAACTTGCATGGCTTCTTTCAACCAAATGACCCCATCTTACTCATAAGTTGAAAACTGCATCACTGGTGAATAATGACACAGTGTGGTTATATTAAACTAGTTTTCCTAATTTAGCTTCCAATTACTGGCTTACAAAGTAGAAGACCAATACAAAAGAAAGTTTTATGGAAGTCCGATAGAACATCCTGTAGCATCACACTAAAATTTCGTGTGATCTATTCCAATTTCTCACTCAGAGCAAAGCCAACTTATATCTGTTGTGAAGGACCTTTTCCAAGTTAGTTGGAATATTCCCAAGGCAGGAAATTTTGCAATCACTCTGGGAAATATGCTCCAGGGACTGACCACTCTCAAGGTGGAAAAGCACTCTCCTAATATCTAAATATGCTTTCAAATGTTCCACCTTCCATCTGTTGCCTCACATCTATCACTGTGTACCTTCAATAAGAGTTTGTCTCTGTCTATTGTGTGCCATCCCAGTAGGAGTTGAAGTCAGAAATCAGATCTCCCTTCAAGACTGATGTAATCCACTTCTCTCAGTTGCTTGTTATGTGCTGTGTCCTCTTGCCTCCATTTGTATTGGACCTTCTCCAACATGTCACTGCATGTCTAGTATGGGGGAGCCAGCAACTAGACACAGTACTCCAGATGTAGTCTCACCAGTGCCAAACAGATGGGAAGAATCACTTCCCTGGACCTGCTGGCTACTCTCTTAGTAACATATCCGCTGTTGTCCTTTTTTGCTGTCAGGCAACACTACTAGCTTATGTTCAACTCGTCCACCACAACTCTGTGACTTTTTCCCCAGAGAATTGCTTTCCATCCAGCTGGTCCACAGCTTGTCCCACAGCACAGAGTTTTTCCATAACAGCTTTGGGACTTTATTTGTGCCTTTTTTGGACTTGGTGAAGTTTCCCACAGGCCAATCTTCACCCACATTGAATTTCCTTTTAATAGCAACCCTGCCCTACACCATACTGATGCATAATACCACGCAGTATGGGTATTAGAATCCTACAATGTTCAGAAATTACTGCTCACAGAAGTTCATGTTCTTTACACACTCTTGTATAAATAAAGTAAGGAAGGAGGGAAGTCCCACTGAAATAATTTGGTTTTGGTATTGATGTTTGTGAGACGAGAATTTGGAGAATCTTGAGTTTCTTGCCCACATTGTATAACAAGTCTGAAGTAGAGGAAGCTCTCAGACAAAAAAGTCAGATATGTCAGACCTGAGAGTTTATTACTTAACAGACTCAGCTGTGCAATCCCACCCAGATATCATCCTTCTGTTGGAGGAGAACAACATTCTTTTTCATATGTTGTTTCTGACATGCTGTCCGTGAGAACTTGTTTGAGGAGAGACTTTTACAGAGATGAAGATTATATGTTTTGTTCAGCCACTGGCTTTTCAGAATTTGTAATTCCTTTGCTGTGTCAACAAATAAGTCATAAAGCAGAAATTTTGGACCTTAACGAGGTGTTCTTTCAGATTTATGAAAAAAAATTAAGGTATATAATGTTTGAAGAGCTGCAGAATTATTACAAGATTGATTAAAATGGTTAAGCATGAACTAGTCTTGGCTAAAAAAAGTGCCTGCAGTTTACTTACCTTTGTGTTTAAATGAAAAGGTTCTTCTTTTAATGAAAAATGCTAAATTTGCCAAATTTGGTAAAAATAAGTGCTAAAATTAGTGTTATGATCAACAAATGAATATCAATTCTCCTTGAATGTTGTGCATGTCTCAAATAATAATCCTGAATGAGAAAGAGTATGCTAAAATCCCCATTATTCATGAATTGTGTGACCAAAAGCTAGATAATGAAATTTACATTTCTCAAGGTTCATATCTGAAGAGTTAATTTTTAGGGGAAAAAAAAAAGTAAAAGTAAACATTGAATATTTATTCAAGTCTCTCTATCTTGCTCAGAACCTAAATTTTTTTTAATCCCTTTTCCTTTCTTCTTTTATAACAGTTCAGTGAAAGATAGTTGGGACAATCAAAAGTATTCAATTTTAAAATACACTGAAGCCCTAAGGGTGACTATAGACTAACTGTAGGAAATTCAGTTCTACAGATACCATACCACAGAAGAGTTCTTAGAATGTAAAGGAAGACTGGAAGAAAGAAAAAATGGAAACTACATGCCATCAAAAATTCAAACATTAGTAGCAATGGTGTTAATAGCTTTACAAAGATAAAATGTTTTTCTCTATGTACTGTTTCTTACCTTGCTATTTTATAAATTTTTAATAAACCTTTTTAGCTCTCCATACAGACAATATTATTAACAATGTTATTTTAATTTTACATATGCAATAGTGTCCTAGTTATGAGTCTACACAGCTGTCTAAAGCATGCTGCGTAGCTGGGAACTTTCCCCTATTTATTACCTCAAAGATTATTCAAAAGAATCACAAAACTGCTGCCAAGAGAACTATATTTACAAGGGAGCAGCAAAGTGAGAGTGGTAGCAATACTTTGATCTTTAATTAAAAGGTCAATAAGGCCGTATCTTCAAGATCCTATCTTGTTTTGTCTAATGAAAATATCCTCCTACTGACTTGATACATACTTCAATAATGAAGGATGTGCCTTATAACGGGAATATACAAAAGGGACAAAGCACTCAATGAAAGATAACAAAACTGTAATTAAACAGTAATTAAATGCAAATAAAGCTTTTAAATTCTCATAATCAAATTTATTTCTAAAAACATAAAATTTGCTGACATTAATAGTATATTTAATAATGAAGATACCAAAACACCACTACATATTAAAATAAATTGAAAATATGTATTGTTCTGATTTGCTTTTTTATCAAATAGAAAATCTAAAGTCCCAGTTTCAGTAAAGTCTGTTTAATGTTTCAATGATCACCTGCAAACATATTGAAATTAATGTACTGAGACTTCTGCAAGTGTTCACTTGCAGCTTGACCCTCCTGGAAGCAGCTTCACCTCTGTGATGGAAGTGACATTTCAGTAAGTCAAGGTTGGATTTTTTGGGAGATCGTTGAAAGGCTGGTAAGAAGGAGGGATTTTTCACATTGAAGAAAACCTTCCAGTATATTGGTAGAAGATAGTTAAGAAAAGTGATCTTACTCTCTATAGACTTTGTTTTTGCTATACAGGATTTTTTTTACCATTTTATTTATTTGGTTTTTTGTTATTTTTAAACTTTTCATTTTTCATTTTCATTTGCTGTACAGGGATTTGCAGGATCTTCTAAGTAAGCATATCAAAATTGTATGCTACGCCTATACAATTTTTTTCTTTTTCTAATTACCTGTAATAGCAGCACTAGCTTTTTCACTGCGGCATTTTGCAGATTCAAAATTATTTTTCTTTTAACAGGAATGTTCAGAAACTAATTACTTGATAAATCAGATGTTTGGCAAAAAAATAGTCTTTTAAAATTAAGAGAGCACAATCTTTTCGAGAGAAATAAATCACTCAAGCACTGAGCAGTTACACGTGCTGTTATCTAACCAGAAACTAACACAAAAAATTTAACACAAGGGTTGTAGACCTCTCGAGAAGAGAGAAACCAGCTGGTTTTGTGTATGAAGAAACTTCAGCCACCAAAATCGTGGGAATTGTCTACTTCAAATAAGACATTTATCTTAAAACTCGGAGTTGTCCTGTTGAGGATGGTGCAGAAGAGGGCCATGACATTAAGCTATGTAGCCTGACACATTGAAGTGTCTTAGTTACTAGCTGAGGTCACTTGAACAAGGACCTTCGTTAATCTGAAGGGAGCCCATTTTTCACCCTCACTATTTAGGCATCTAATTTTAGTCAACTCTGTTAGTTAAACACCTCCCTAAACAACAAGAATTAGGAGGACAGAAACTTAACATAAGACCCATTCACAATTGAATTTCTGGCCACTGAGTAGAAGGATTGCTAGAATGTCAGGTAATGGTTACTGTTAGTGACCTTATTAGAATTCAAAAACACAGACTTGTTTGTGATAATGTAAACAAATAACAAGCAATATTAATGTAGTTTTAATGAAGTCATGGTATGTCAAGCTGATAAAGCTTCAACTGAAGTCATTACACACATGGAAGTAAAAAAGTTCTTCCGTTTCAATTCTGGTCATTTTCTCTCCATTTTTCTTTAGCAAAAGAGTTCTGCCTTGCTTGCTGTTTCGCATAGCTTCCAATCCAGTTTTCAAACAATATATTATTGTACTTTTCAGTATGTGCAGTGACTTACAAAACAAAAAACAAAATATATAGTGTTAAAACAGGGGCTTTATCATCTTATTGATTGAAAGTAAATTCAATATTAATTCATTTCTCATTCCCAGGAGACAATGGATATTGCAGCCAACAGGTCACTGCATATAGCTCAAGAAACCTTACTTCAGTTCTAACCGCAGTCTAAATCTTCCTTTGTACTATGCTCTTTCTAATGCTATTTAATGTCCTCAGAAATGTGATTAGGACAAGTTACTGCTTGTGAGGTGCCTAAATGCAGTAGTTAGTTGCCACAATATTTGGATAGCAGGGGCTATGTTATACAAGGACAGTGAAGCAAATCAAAGAAATCTAGCATCAAAACAGCTACATGTTTCTTCTCCTTTTTTTTCAATGTTTTTCAGTTTTCTGACCTTCATCAGACTAATTCATTGTAACTAATCCAACTGAACCCCACTGGTTTATCCTAATTGGTTAATAGAGATAAGTATACTACTGTGGTGATGAAACAAGTGTCGCATGTTACAATAAAAACTTTTACAAAACTTAACAAAAAAAAATACAAGAGGAAACAACATTGTTGCCTCATTCTAGGAGTGAATATTAATGTATATACAAGTGTACTGTAAATACATGAAGATGCAAATTCCTTTAAATTCAAATCATCCTAAATGAAGCCACTGCCTTGCAGGGACACAAGACCTGTTCTATCGAGCAATTATTTGTTCAATTTTTATATATCATAGACTACATCTTAACTTGCATTGATAGATTAGGAGAACTTTTATTCAGTTTATACATAAACTTTGTGTGACAACTAGGAAGATTGTCATATTTCATAAACTCTCCTGAAATCTCTCTTAATAAGAAATTAAAATAGTTTACCCTCATCCAAAACCAATCAACCAAACAACAAAAAGGCAAACAAAAAGCCTCATGCTTGTCTTACTGTTTAAAGGTCACCCACACACATAAACAGGAAGAATAAAAGATAAATGTAACCAAACATTTCTGACTATGGAAAACTAAAAGGATTATTTGGCAAGTTCATATGCTATCACTTCTTCTAAATAGTGGATGGCAAGACCAACAGAACATGCTACAGACCAAACACTCAAGGCCATTGCTACGCAGCTTATCAGGAGACTGTTATGCCTCCAGGCCCCTTCCTGACGCGGGTTTTAGAAATGCACACAGTCAAGGCACAGAAAAGGATATACCTTCTGTATAATGCTGACATAGCCATGGTTTCCTGGCCTGCTACTAATCTCTGTGCAACCTGAGGTTCTCTGCATGCTACCAAAGATTATTTATTATCAGACTTGACTAGAGGTCAGACTGCTAGGGCTCTGAATCAAAATTAGCCAGTTACTTAGAGATGTCTCCCAGAAACTCATAATTTCTTCATGTTGAGACTGCTGTTGGTTGTCTGAGACACCACACAGGCAGTGTGGTTGCACACTACTATTTCAAAGGGATATCAATGGGTAGAAATCACCCTTGGAGCACCTGTTCTCAAGATATCCACTGTGATAACAGTCAATTACATATTCATACTTTATTGAAATTGAGGATTACATATTCATACTTTATTGAAATTGAGGATTAACTGCAGACTACTCTTTAAGCAGGTCCACTTCAGTGTTTCTGGACTGAGGAAACTACTATTCCTTTACAAGCAAGAAAACTGTAATCATCATCATCAACTATCATAACACAGCATCTGGGTTTTTTTCCTAGTGCTAAGGGTCCAGCCTTTAATGGTCCTGAATTCACAACAGGATTGACAAAGTCCTTTAACTTTGTCTCCGTTATTGAAATCATGACACCTTCCCATGATAGTCTGAGTGCTTATGACTCCAGTAAACAGAATGACTATTTCAGCAGCACACATTTGAACCACGAGAGACAAGATGTTTCATCAACGCACAGGACATAATGCTTCGTCAGTTCCAGATGTAACTAGTGGTTCTGTCCTACTGGAGTTTATTACAGTAGAACTAATATTGTAACATTTTGTGCTCTTCCCTTCCCGTTGGTACACTGCAAAGAATTCTCATTACATCGTGTCCTTCCATCCACCCCAAGGGGTGAGGTTATTGGATTTTTGGGGAAAGCTAGGTTGTCTGGTCTGTTCACTCAATTGTCACAGCTTTGTGGGATTCTACAGTAGCCATGCTCTCTGCAATGCCAACCAACAGAACTCTTTTGTCTGTATCACAGTTCAGAAAAGAGGAAGGTAAAAAGTAATGGGTTTGCAAATTTCCCTGGCATCCTGATGTTATTCATAAGAGTGTTCTTATGAGCAACTGCTGCACATCAGGGATAAAAAATGAGGAACAAGAAGTACACACTGTACTAGCACTAGTTTCCATAGGAACAGTAGTGAAACATCGCTCTTTTCCAGTTTTGGAAAAACATTCCCAGTTTCCTCCCAGTCTGACAGTGATGTTAGAAATGAGAAAACACTTTCTCAGTATCAGTTTATTTTGTATAAACATTTCTTTATAATCATAAGCAGATAGTGTTCAGATTGTCCTATTTGACAAGGTTAATCTTGTGCTTGGTCTCAAGAGGCAAAAAAGAAAACTTAAAAATTGCAATGAGCAGACAGGCAAGACAGGAAATACTCTCATTCACTGTTCCTGTAGAAGGTCTAAACTGACAATCATAGCATTGTTTTCATTCTTTTCACAGGCACTAGTTTGATACTGATTTGTCTTGCAACACTGTGCTAAAATATATCCAATTTATTTTGAAATAAAAAAACCTGAACAAGTGAAACTACACACAGCATTTTGTGTATGTCATGGTTTAGGAATGGTACTTTCCAATTTGGTGCTCCCACTGAGACTCTTCAAACCACGTTACCATTCTCCTCCCTCTCCCCCTCTCCCTTCTCCATGTGGCAGACTGGAAAGAAGAATCAGAGTCATAAAATATAAAGATCACAGGCTGAGATAAGAACAACTTACACTGCTGGAAACAGCAATGAGATAAGAAAATGAATGGTAAGGGCAAAAATACTAATAGTAAAAGTATACAAAAAAGAGAGAGTGATTCACATGCAAATGTTCGTTTGACAGAAGCTCCATAATCCTGACCATCCCCTCTGTCTCAGAACCAGTTTTACCCAACTGCTCTCCCTGGCTCAGAACTGGTGCCACCCAACCACTCGCTCCACCATGCTTATTCCACAAAAAGGAACACCTTCTCCTCAGAAGATACTCTCTTCCCCCCCTCAGCAATGATTTGAGTTAGTATAGAATAACCTCCAGGTTCTATCCATGCCCCCTCCTGGCTACTCCTAAAATTAACCCTATCCTGGCTGGAACCAGGACAGTGTACTTCTGCAGATGAGGTTTGAACAATAGTTTTTCCAAATAAAGAGGTTTAAGTTTAAATTCTCAATAATACTGATTTTAAAAAGCAAACAAACAAAAAAACCAAACCAAACAAATGAACAAAACAAACAAAACACAAACAAACAAACAAAACCACAAACAAACAAAACCAACAAACAAACAAACTCCACAAAACAATAATCTGTATTTTATTTTTTAGGAAGAACAATTTTGGGAAAATGTCTGAAGCATGAAATCATGGTACTGTTGAAAAATACCAGATGATATTTCAGCATACCTGATAGTGTTTTGGGAACCTGTGAGGCCCAGGTATGCTTCACCCATGTTGGATGGAAAAGTATTTCTTCATCATCATGGCTGGGCTTTGTGAACGAAGATTTGGGAAAGGCTCTACCCACGTTTGTTGCAAGCGCATTGGTGGCTAAAAAGGCCAATATGAAATAGACAAGTCCAGTTGCAAAAGGCACAGCAGAAAGACTCCTTAGATGGTATACTCTGCAAGACACCATTCTTTCTGCTTTGTCTTTTCTCCTCAAGGGTGATCCTGCGTGCTTTCTCAAAAGCATCAGCAGCGATAAAGATAGTGTGTCTCCAGACCTCCCGATTGGAGGCCAGAGTAGACCAGTTATGTTGATCAATATGACCAAGGCTGAGATGTTGTTTCAGGGAGTCCTTGTATCTTCTCTTTGGAGCTCCTCTCATGCAGCAGCCAGTGGTAAGTTCACCATAAAGCAAGATCTTAGGGAGGTGGTGGTCCTTCATCCTTGAGATGTGTCCTGCCCAACGCAGCTGTGTTCTCAGCAACATGACCTCAATACTTGTGATTGCTGCTTGTTCTAGAACAGACGTATTAGTCACATAATCTGACCAGTGGATGTTTAGGATTGTGCGGAGACAGCGTTGATGGAAGTGTTCTAGGAGATGCAGGTGGTGGCGGTAGATGACCCATGATTCAGATCCGTATAAAAGAGTAGACACCACTATGGCTCTGTAAACACTGATCTTTGTACTTTTCTTCAGGTGTTTATTTCGCCAAACTCTTTTATGAAGCTTTCCGAAAGCACTATATGCCTTTGCTAACCTGTTGTCTATCTCTCCGTCAATCTTACCATCCGAGGAGATGAGGCTACCTAGGTAATTAAACTGCTGAACTGATTTGAGCTCTGATTTACCAATGGTGATATGGGAATGAAGGAAGACTTCCTGAGGTGATGGTTGATAGAGAACTTCTGTCTTCTTTAAGCTGACTTCCAGCCCAAAGAGCTCAGTAGCCTCTGCAAAGCAGGATGTTAAACGCTGCAGAGCTGCTTCTGTGTGGGCAACAAGGGTGGTGTCATCAGCATAAAGCAGTTCCCAGAGAAGATGGTTTAAGGTCTTAGTGTGGGCCTTCAGTCGGTACTATAAGGAATGTAGATACCACCTGGATCATCGAGGTCTACCATGGCCCTTTGGAGCATCATGCTGAAAAAGATTGTGAATAGGATTGGTGCTAGAATGCAGCCTTGTTTCACACCATTAGTTATTAAAAAGGGCTCAGAAAGTGCATTGCCATATCTGACTCGGCCATGCTGATCCTCATGGAGTGAGGTGATCATTTTAAGGAACTTGGGGGGACAACCTAAACGTTCCAATATCTGCCATAGACCTTTTCTACTCACAGTATCGAAAGTCTTGGTGAGATCAACAAAGGTTACATAGAGACCTTTGTTCTGTTCCCTACACTTCTCTTGCAGTTGTCTGAGAACAAATACCATGTGTGTGGTGCTCCTGTTGGCTCTGAAACCACACTGACTTTCAGGTAGAATTCCTTCTGCTATAGCAGGTATTAGTCTGTTCAAAAGTATTCTTGCCAGGATTTTGCCAGCAATGGAGAGCAGAGTAACACCATGGTAATTTGAACAGTCTGATTTAGTACCTTTCTTCTTATACAAAGTGATGATGACTGCACCACGAAGGTCTGATGGTAGTTCGCCTAGTTCCTAACAGCACACCACAAACTCGTGAAATTTAGCATGGAGTGCAAGGCCCCCATGTTTCCAGACTTCAGGTGGAATTCCATCAACCCCAGCTGCCTTGCTGATTTTCACCTGCTGCATGGTCTTAAGGGTTTCTCCCAAAGTGGGGGCAGTATCCAATTCATACTTCACCAGTTGTTGTGGGATGGACTGAATTGCTGAGTCTTGGACTACACAGTTGATACTGAAAAGAGTCTGAACGTGTTCAGATCAACGATTCAGAATGGAGGTTTTATCTGTTAGAAGTGTTTGACCATCAGTGCTGAGTAGAGGGCTTTGGACCTGATATGTAGGCCTGTATGCTGTTTTCAGGGCCTTATAGAATCCTTTGTGATCACCTGTATCTGCACATAATTGAGTTTTTTCAGCCAGATCGATCCACCACTTGTTCTGGATGTCACAGAGTTTCTGTTGGAGCTTGCTGCATGCAAGACAAAAGGCTGTTTTTCTTACATGACAGGATGGCAGTGCAAGGTGTGCTTGGTGGGCGGTTCTCTTCTTCCTCAACAAATCCTGGATTTCTTGATTGTTTTCATCAAACCAGTCCTTGTTCTTCTTGAAGGAGAACCCTAAGGATTCTTCAGAGGACTGCAGGATACTGTTTTTAATATGGTACCAGATTGTTTCAGGAGAGGAATCTGTAGAATCTATGGAATGGTTTTTGAACCTAGTTTGAAGGTTTGCCTGGAATCTGTCTCTTACTGACTGATTGGAGATTGTTAACTTGGAGTCTCCTCCTTGGGATACCACCCCTTTCAGGTTTGAATTTAAGACTGAAGTTGAGTTTGCAGCGCACAAGTCGATGGTCTGTTTGGCATTCTGCACTGGGCATCACGCGGGTATGGTGGACATCGCAGACATCTCTCTGTCACACCAAGATATAATCGATGAGGTGCCAATGCTTAGATCTGGGGTGCATCCAGATTGTCTTCAGACTATTTTTCTGCTAAAAGATAGTATTAGTGATGGTGAGCTGTTGCTCCGCACAGAATTCTGGCAGAAGTCGACCATTATCGTTGCAGTTTCCAACACCATGCTTGCCTAATATTCCTTTCCAGGTTTCAAAATTCTTTCCTACTCTGGTATTGAAATCACCAAGGATAATGATCTTATCATCTGGAGGCACCTTTTGGATAAGGTGGTGCAGGTCGGTGTAAAATTTATCTTTTTCAACAGAGTCAGTTTGGAGAGTTGGGGCACATATACTAAAGAGGACAACATGTTGCTTGTTGTGTAGTTGAAGGCGTAGGGAGATAATGCGGTCAGAGTGACCTGTCAGCAGATTTTCAAGTTTAGAGTTTTTGATCATGAAGCTGACTCCTGAGAGATGTTTTTCGGTTCTAGGCTTACCTGACCAAAAGGGTGTGTGACCAGCACTATGTTCTCTGAGGCTACCTTCCTCGTGGAGGTGAACTTCACTGAGAGCAGCAATGCTGATGTTGAGACGAGCCAGTTCATGGACAATTAGGGTAGAACGATACTCAGGATGTCCGCCATCCGCAGAATCGAGCATGGTTCTGATATTCCAACATGCTAGAGTTAATTTAGGTACACCTTTGGAGGCAAGTGTATGCCTTTGTCTTTTGATCTTTGTGTGACCCCATTGGAAGAAGACACCCGTTGGCCTGCGGTTAACCAACCGGGTGAAGGTGGTGATGAGTTTTGCTTAGGTCACCTTTTATAGGCCCCTCTCCAAGTGGGGCAAGCAGTGCTGTCCCTGAAAAGGCTGCTTGGTTGTTCAGGGTGTTGCCCCAAGAGACTGTCATCTCCGGTCGGTCTCAAATGACCAATATCCTGAACCTCCTGCATATAGGGTTGGGTCTGCGGTTGCCAGTGCACCTTTCACCTACCGTTTCAACCCTTGTCCATCGCTACAGGGCTTTGTGAATGTGTGTAAAACCTTCAAACCTGCACAATGGATTTTTTAGGTGAGATGCAGTATGTGTGAAACTGAACCCAACCTTTAATCCTAAGGTTCATCTGCCTTGTTGCCTTGGACGGTGGCAGCAAGGTCCTCAGCATGTAGGTTTAATTAGAGTGACCTCTTAGATGAATGGCCTTACAGGGCTAAGCGAGCTCCATCTGCCCAAGAATGTATTGTATCTGGCCCTATGGTTTTGACCTCTCTGGCATGGACGACCCTACCGAAGGCATGTACCATCGCCAGCGTAGCTCACAACGACATAGGGGTACACAGGTTTCATTTCTATGAGAACGATTCGGGCAAGTCTTTCATTTCCTACTTTACTATCACTTATCTATATACAATCTCAAGGAAATACCCAGGAGCAACCCTTTGTCCTGAACACCCTTTCAGGATGTAACAGAGTAAAGTAAATATATCTAGAACATGCCGAACCTGGGCAGTAACTGCAGGTGAGCCAAAAACAAACAAACAGACAAACCGTTCTGGCCCTCGTACCCATCCAAGGCTGGGGTGCCTTTCAAGGCCCCAGCCTGGCCGGGACCCCCAACATTCTAAAAGAGCCCATTATCCACCCCGACCTTATCCTTACCCCACTGTGTTACCACATATCTTCAGGTGCACTGCTCACCTACAACATTTCATACAGGATTGCCCCGCTCACCCTCCTGCCAGTCCGAGGACCCCCACGACCCACTCAACACCCTATTCCTCTCCCAAACCTGGAACAGCAAACCTCTGTGTGCTCCGAAGCTCCCCTCTCCTCTTCCACGGGGGCTCAGCACCCACTGGCAAGGCTCCCTCTCTTTCTCTCCTTTCTCCCACTGGGGCTAGGGTGGGGGCCGACCGCGACCGTGCCCGGGGGCTGGGGTCCCTGGACCTCCGCCGCATGCGGTGCGGGTGCTGCCAGGGTCCCTGGACCTCCGAAAGGTATTTATTAGAGTAATGTTAAAAGATGTAAGAAGTGGAGACTCTCGGATCTGATTACAATTTGAGGACCTGAAGAAAACATTCAACTTTTAGGTCAATGAAAGGACTTAGTTTATACCCATCCATAAAAGGGCAGGTTTTTTACTACTCTCAGTCACAATCAGCAAAACATTAGCCTCATAAATTAGCCTCATAAATTAGCCTCACCATTGTGCCTGGGAAGCTCATGGAAGAAGTGTTAAGGCACATACTAGACAAAGAGGTGATCTGAGACAGCCGGCACAGCTTTAATAAGGGTAGATCGTACCAGACCAATCTGGTAGCCTTCTATGTTGAAGTGACAGCAACACAACATCCTTATCTCCAAATTGGAGAGACAGGGGTTTGAATGGTGGACTATTTGGTGGCTAAGGAATTGTCTGGATGGATACATCCTAAGAGTTGTGGTCAATGGCAGTATGTCCAGGTGGAGGCTGGTGATGAGTGGTGTACCTCAGGGCTCTGTCTTGGGACTTTCTTTCTTTAATATTTTAATCAATAACAAAGACAATGAGATTGAGTGCACCCTCAGTGAGTTTGCGGATGCCATGAAGATGAGTGGTACAATTGACACAATGGAAGATAGGGATGCTGTCACATGAAAAGGGGATATTTCCTTGACCTTTAATGTGGGGAGATTTCCTTGACCCTTAGTGTTTGATTTGTCTGTCAGTGCCCCAGGAAAGCTGAGACCCTTGTGCCTGACCAGTCTGTCAGTGTCCTGTTATGGGGACCCTTCACTGAACAGTTCTGTTGGATTGGAGGGGGACTCAACTGCCGTCTTCAGGGAGCTAAACCAACAGCATAAGGGAGACTCTTCAGTGGGTCTTCCCACTTAGTTTAGTTCAGGTGCTATTTGGTTTATCAGCTCTCAAGTACCATCTAGTTCCCCTCCCTGCAAGAATTTTCACAGGGCCTGGCTGCAGTTTCTCCACTCCACTCCACTCCACCCTCTCTTCCATTCTCCTTAGCAGGTTAATCATCATGAAGGATGCCAACCACATTCCACCCAGAGAGTAGCAGCTGCATTTTACCCTATAATTTCCATACCATCATAACTTCTGCTAGGATGTAAATATAACAAATCGGTTTACTCTAATTTTTACCCCCAGCCATCTTCCCACAGATGCCATCCAGAGAGACCTGGGCAAACGAGAAGTGGGTCCATGAGAGTCTCGTAAGTCCAAGAAGTCCAAGTGCAAGGTCCTGCACCTGGTCAGGGTAATCCCAGACATGAGTATGGGCTGGGAGAACTCATTGATAGCAGCCCTGCCAAGAACTTGGGAGTTCTAGTGGACAAAAAGCTGGACATGAGCCAACAGTGTGTGCTTGCAGCTCAGAAGGCCAACTGCACCCTGGGGTGCACCAAAAGCAGTGTGGCCAGCAGGTTGGGGAAGATGATTCTCACCC
Organism: Corapipo altera; assembly: GCF_003945725.1. Classification (NCBI taxonomy): domain Eukaryota; kingdom Metazoa; phylum Chordata; class Aves; order Passeriformes; family Pipridae; genus Corapipo; species Corapipo altera. The sequence goes on from NW_020884948.1 coordinate 1,481,213, forward strand.
TTTGCTCTGCCTTCATGAGACCCCACCTGGCTTACTGCATACAAGTTTGGTGCCCTCAACAGAAGAAGAACATGGAATTGTTGAAGCAGGTCCAGAGGAGGGTCACAGAGTTGATAAGGGGACTAGAGTACCTCCCCAGCAAAGGCAGACTGGGGCTGTTCAGTTTGGAGAAGAGAACACTGTGTGGAGATCTCATAGCCCTCCAGTATCTGAAGGAGATTACAGGAAAGACACAGAGGGGCTCTTCATAAGGAACTGTAGAGATGGGACAAGGGGTAATGGGTTCAAACCAACAGAGGAGAAATTCAGGTTAGATATATGGAAGGAATTCTTTACTCAGAGGGTAGTGAAGCGCTGGAACAGGTTGTCCAGAGAAACTGTGGATGCCCCACTCCTGGCAGTGTTCAGGTCAGGTTGTATGGGGCATTGAGCAACCTGATATAGTGTCCCTGTCCATGGCAGGTGGGTTGGAACTAGAGGATTGTTAAGGTCCCTTATAATCCAAACCATTCTGTGATTCTATGGTTATTAGAGATTCTTCTGAAGTCCATATTTCTATCAACTCATTTTATAGCAGAGCACATCTGGAGTGGGACTCCACTGCTGTTTATAGGTACACTGCAAAATGTCTTTGACAAAACACAAGTGTGAAGTCTGATATAGAAAGAGCAACAGTGTGGCTGTAGTCCATTAAAATTTACAGCTCAACCGTCTTAGCCGTTATATCCTGCGTTGAATTGCTAATCTATTGACACTCAGACAAAAAAGGGGAAGAGAAGATAACAACAAGATGGAAATATTGATAACCAGTATTTTTAGTATAATCTCTAGAAAAATCAGGTGAAATTCACTGAACCCTCAATATAAATAACAAGCTCTACAAAGAAGATTAATGCTGGGTTAAAAGAAACCACATAAATAGTATACTGACTGTAGTTTAGCTGTGCAAGCATATGTCTTACTGGACTTCACTGGGAAGTGCTTCATAGCAAGTTAATATTTTAGTATATATTTTGTTAATATCAAATCACTTATATAATCTAATTCAGTGTTTAAGTGCTTAGAATAAAAGGAAAACTCTGAAAAAGACTACCCTCAGATGATCTAATAGAGTATTTTACTGTTGTTTTTAAGATAATCACAAGTCTTAGCAACACCTTTGAAAGGAGGAAGGTCTCTCAAGTATGTGTTTCCTATTTTCTTTTTTTTTTTTTTTTTAAATTAGCAGCACCAATGTAGGGTGACACATTATTTGCAAAGAATGGCACCAAAGTAATTAAAATATACCAAAAATATGGTTATTAATCAAAATTGCATTTAGAATTTACAGACATGATAAACAATAAATAAACCTTGTCAGTCTCTGTATTGAAGAAACTGAACACAGGTTCACTGTTCTCATGTACCATCACAACAATTCATCTTTGGGTTAGAAACTTTATTACATTGATTCTCAGCATGTTCTTTGTGAAATTCTTAATCCTAGTATTTCCTTCCCTCACAGGTCTGAAGAGTACTAGAACTTGGGATGCATCTATTACTCAAGAAGATATTATATAATTAGAGTGCATATTTCCATTTGCCATCTAAAGTTATACTGTATATATTTTTCATGGGAAAGTTTACTATATTTACTATAATATTCACAAAAGTGTCACATCTCTTAGTAAACCAGAAAGAACAATCTGTCAAGCAAAGAAACAGATTCGTAGTGCTTATTTTAATAAATCAATATACAGAGATGGCTCAGTTGTATAAACAAGTTTGGAGTACTAGGTTAAGAGTCACACACTAAAAAAATAATTTTTTATGCATCTTCAAAACAGAGAAATACATTGCTCAAACATGAGAAAGATATTTCCTATGAAAATCTTTTATGTTTCCCAAGAACCAGAAATCACACTGGGAATTTACAAATGAGAAACAGAACTTGAGTGTTTGAGGTATTTTCTTACTGTACCTGCTGTTCAGGTATACTAATGCTAACCATTTCATGAAAAAGAGATTTGGTTGTAATTTCTTAAGAGGGAAAATATACCTCAAAGCTAAATTCTTCTGTGATCATCAAATTACCTACTAAGAATCATTATTTTGTTACTTATAAAGAATGGGCAATAAAGCAGAGATTTGAAAACTGTTAAATTGCTTAGAATTTTTGCCAAAAAAACAAGTCAGGGAAAAAATTAAATCAAGCTTTTTCAGAAAAAAAATTATAGCTATAGTACATATACTTATAAACAGATCATTTGAAAATTGCTTTCAAAGTCGACTTGAGAAAAGGTTTAACACTTTTGTTTCTAACACACATAACAACCAAATAAAAAGTAGAGGGATAAAGAATTCTAGATTGTACTGAAGAGTGATTTTGGTTTATGTGGTCTCTTCTATTAGAAAGAGAAAAATCAAACCTAAATGTCTCAAAAGCCAAGAAGATACTTCCCTACCACTGGTAGTTGAAAACTATGGGAAAATGAACAGTTTCCAGACACAATACCATAGTTTATCCTTTCCTACTGTCCTCTCCTGGCTGCCTGACTCCACAGGATATTCTGGTCTCTTCAGGGGGTGGGGAAAATTCTAGCTTTTGCAGACATCCTGTGCCATTTCACCTTCTCTGGATTAAAATGAAAGATCAGATCTACCCAACTGCATTAGAACTTTCTCTGCTAGAGAAGATATGAGAATGTTTTCAAGAGCACAAGGTATCCATATATTAACTGAGTTAGATAAAACTCTTAAAGATCTTTTCAGGTGAGAACTCAGGTATGGAATTTCAAAGCTGACTGTGTGATTGTCAAAAGACAAGACAATCCAGAATTTTACTAATTTTGCACATTGATTTTACTGTCTAACCAGAGACACAAAATCTTATGTATTTTTATGGTTATTGCCTGCCATTTCTATTCTGATGTGAACCAGACTGAGACATCACCACATTGAGACATTAGTGTACAGTTCTTTTTCTTTTTTTGATAGATTTAATGATCTGCCTCCACAAAAGACCCCAGAACTAACCAGAACCAACACAAAGCATTATGGCACACATTCATTTCTCTGTTCTTCAAAAGTTTTTTGCCCTCTACTCCCCAAAGCACACTGCATGTAATTAATGTAACTTCAACATACAGAAGAAACTCAGGACTGATCTTGCCCTATATTTTCCCAGCTCAAACCCACATTAGCATATAGAAACAAGCTCAAGGGCTACGTTGTAACTTCGCAACTTTTTCTAAGTAAGTTTATGTAAAATAGGGGTTGTCAGGACGTGACACCTGTGGGTTATGGTAATTTTGGATAAGGTGTGCACTTGATGCTGCAGCATTTTCTCACTGGTCAATCTGTATTTGACAGAACAACAGTTGTAATTGCAGAACACAAACTCACCTGTAGTTGAGATCTCTTGGCAGTCATCATGAATTGATAGTGACAGCAAGCCCAAAGTTACTGTTATCAACTGTGTCTCGGTTTAATGAGATGGAAGTGTTTTGCTGAGGAAGATGAGTTATGAGGTAGACTAAATCCCTCTTTTACAGAGTTGTATCTTTGTTATACACCTGCCCTGCCAAAGAAACCCAGGTTTCAGTTGACAGCTTTGTATATGCTTTTTTTTCTTCTGCAGAGTTTATTCTTGATTATTTTCATCTACATTAAAAGAGTAGATTAACTCAAAGCAAAATGAAAAAATAAATATATTTTCTTTTATCACTATAATTAATTGTATCTTATGATGTATCTTATCGTATATTTATCAAGTGCTATTTTGCATAAGCTTTCTGAAAAATCTCACACTTTTGCACAGGATTTCTCCATCTGAGATGTGATCTTATTAAGGTTCCTCCAGTATTTCCTCCTTAGTGTAAATGACCAAAAATAAAGGGATTTTTTCCCCTAAAGTGGACATTTTTTAATATAAAGCAAAATCCTCTTGAGAGAAGACCTTATTGTTTCACATTCTTTAAAAATAAAAAGTTGCAATACAGATGAATCACATCAGAACTAGCCACTGATAGCTGTCAGATGAATTGCACTAAACAGAGGGAAATTACCACTACAGACCCAAAACTCATTAAAAATGCAGCACTGTCCATGACAAGCAATACACTCAGAATGTCTTGACCTCTCTTTCAAAGCCAGCAGAAGCAACCCTGATTAATAGTACTCCTGCCCATTAAATTCAATTTCAGTGCATATGGAAGACAGTGAAAAAAAAGGAAAAAAAACGCATTTGCAAGGGAGAAACAAAAGAAAACTTCCATTCCTTTACTTTTTTGGGGCAAATAGAAGCAGTCTTGAGAGTTGGATCAGGTCAGGATGAAGGAACTGTTACACAAATTAGCATTACACAGAATACTCATGTTTTGGTCAGCCCTCAGTGGGGAAAAAAATTGCAAGGTGTTTACTGTTTCATAATTCACAGTAACCTTTAAGCAAGAATTCCACTATTTGAGCAAGTTATGCACACCTCTCATGAAGAAGAGGAAATATATATGAGATAAGCATGTTAATCCTACACTACATAAATTCACTTAAACCAAAAAATCCTTAGCTATTCATGGGACAGTTGTATAGGCTGTAACAGAAAGAAAAATGTAAATCAAACATGGAGAACTTTTTTTTTTTGAGATTTAAAAAAACGTTGAAATTAAAAACAAATGAACAAAACACAAGTCCTAAATGCTCATTTCAATATCCTGTACACAGAATACTGTAAGAATTCTTATATGAATATATATATGAATATATGAAGGATGATTACTTCCAAATCCCATAGGTATTCACCAAGATTCAAACCTTCAAGGTACAAGTAAACAGATATCTACTCTATTATTTATCTCAGTGAGGTTCTAATATCCTTCAAGATCCTCAGATTTGATACACCTAGTGCAATCATCAGAAAAGTGTCTCCACCTATTGCCAGTGTTTGATGATTCTGTACAGAAATAAGATGACAGATTGATTTTTTCTTACCTCCACAGGGAGAAGTAGTTTCATTAAACCAAATCTGGTATTTTATTGCCCACCTAAATGTACCACACTCCTCAATACCTGCGTGGTTAGTCTATTATTTTTTAATTTTTTATATACTGGATTAAAACTAATCATTTGTTAAAATGATGCAAGAAATGAAGCATGCATATATATACTTCAGGCAAGCTCCTTCAGCAGTAGAACATATGAAAAGCTGGATAAAATTTAAAAGAAATAAATCTGTTTACATTTCAGTTCAGAAAAATTTGTGCAAGCAATGCAAAGTCAAAACTGCATTTCTTTTGCTAACTGTGTATTATGAAGTGCAATGCAATGCAAAATACAAGGAAAAATAATCTCATCAGTGCACCTTCCTTAGGATTCCTTACATGGTCTTGCTTTCCAGGGCACATGTTCTTCATTTGACTTTGTATATGTGACAGGAGGAGATTGGAGTTTAACATCTTCATATCAGCTATTCTACACCATATTTTCCCATATATTTCCTTACAGTCACAATCTTCTGTAAATATCTTAAGATATTAAAAGAAACCAGAAACCAATTTCAACATGTCTCAAGTAACACTTAGATGCAGAAGCACTTGGCAACAACAAAAATTAGGTAATTATTTCTCTCATCAAACTTTTTGCCATCAAGTGATTTTTATAGAGTGATACTGCAGATAGTTTGCAATTATGACATGAACATTGCCCAGAAATGTTTATCCTTAAAACTTTATTGCCATAGAGATTAGGAAAGGGTGTAGTTGGGAGGCTATTTCTGAGGTTTTATGAGAAGTGTGGACTTGTCAAAAAACCAAAAACAAAATCAAAAAACCCATCACCAGAACAAAAACCCCCTCATGATTATGAGAAAAATTGGGATTATGTAGATATCAAAAATTGTCACATATTAAGAATATTCCCAGCTGAGAAAATAAAACAGCCAACAACTCCTTAATTTCAAGTGATCTGAGCAGCTCATTTAAAATGGGGTGCTTCTTAACCCACATCTCTCAGAATCACTGTGATCATTAGAATTTTGGCTTCATGAGGTAGGGAGGTTCAATCATTGGTAGTCAAAATTTGTATCATGCCATTTGTATCCTGGAAAAGACATGACAGTCTTTTTTAGTTACCATGCTTTCCCATTTAGCATAGTCTTCCAAAGGTTACTTGTACAAATAACATTTATTAGGTAGCGCTTTACTCACATAATAGTAAATATAAGTTCTTAAGTGTGAATCAGACCGTGCACAGTGAGAGCTTTGTCATATAATAGTAACTGGGATTCTACAGATTTTCATATTGTTTGGACAGGAAACACATGGGGTTATGATTCTGAAAAATAACACTTCTAGAAGAGATACTTTACAGGCAACATCCAGCATGGTACATACTTGCTCCTCTCCTAAAGACTAACTTGAAGTAATTCATGTCAAGGGACAGTATTAATACAGTTTTATTGCTTGACCCACGGGGCTTACTGCTCCTAAGCTCTCAGGGCCATCTCGTCTCCTGGCTTGACCAACTTTGCACAGCCCTTCTGTGCTGCTCCACAGAGTGTAATGCTACACACTGCTTGCAGTCAGCAGGGATGTTCAGCTTTGGCTGGAACATTAAAAATGGATTATTATTTAGTCTCATTGGAAGATTTCTAAGCTGATTGTGGCACATAGACCAGTTGCAACTGCAGCAAAGGTCTGATCTCCTGCCCATATAATGTTACCATCCAGCAGTTCACATGGAACATGCTCGTTCCAGTCCAAGAGAAAACATGCCAGGCTTTGTCACAACACACTTGCCAATCTCTGGGAAGACCTGCTGATTGTGAGTTTCAGTTCTTCTCAAAGATCCAGAGTATCCATTTCACCCAGAATGTCCAACGAGAAAAACAGAATTTGCTAGGAGAGACAAGAGAAAATGGACAGATATAGACATGTATACTAGGAATTCTTCTGTACCCAGGGCAGCAGCACAATCTAAGGGAGACAATCTAAGGGAGACAAACAGCTGCTGTCAGAGCCCTTCCCACCACTCTCTTCTAACATCTACATTCCTAAAAAGTAAATCCATGTTAGAGCTTTTTATAAATAAATTTCACAATTTATGACCCCACTCCAAACATTTACAACATTGTAGTTTCCTGAATTCTATTCATCTTAGCATAAAATTCAGCCCTTGAAAACTGAAACTCAGTGGCAACATATTTCTTGGCATCTATGGCCAATTGTTATGCACGACAGAGGTCTAAATACTGCACAAGAATATGCAATGTTATCATGCTGTTTTATGAGGTCACAACACAGTAAGCTGATAAACTGCAAAACCAGAGGCAAAATAGTCTGTCCCATTGGGGAATGGGAATATTGCCTCATAAAAGCTGTATAACGGTATTACTTTTGCTCTTATACTGCAAACATTTAAGATGAGGTTAAATTGAAATTTTTCCTCAGTTAAAATTCTTTGTGCTAGTTTTCTTCTATTTTTCTCTTTTTCAGATGCTTTTACAAACGTTTAGTAAATTGGTAACTACACTTGCAAAAGGGTAACCAGTAAGGTAAGTTGTTCCAAAAGTTCCATCTCTGGCTTTACACTATTCTAAACTATATTATGAATCAAGGACCTGAAACACCCTGAAAACAAATTTAATAAAATATTCCTTAGTAGGGAGCCCAGAGTTCTCCCCTTTTCTGTAGAAGAGCTAAAACTTTACCTATGTTTAACATCATATTATTCCCTCATAACTGGATGTGCTTATAGGCACATAATGCTGCCCAGAAAAATTATACCCACATTATTACAGTGAATCAGAGACCTTGGTTCCTATACTGCAATGGCATTAAATGTATTCTGCTAGAAATTGTGACAGCATTTCCTGTGGCATTCCTGTCTATATGTGTTTATTGCATTTATCCATCTCCCATATTTTGTCAATAATTATTACTCACTGTAGTTATTGCACAGTCGGAAAAAATAGCTGGATCAGCATTGTGCAGACCCTAGTAAACCAGCAATACTCAAGTTTTCTAAGAGTAGAGCTATATCATTAACCAGAGTGGTGCAGGGAGAAAAGGATATACCTTTGCACTGCATCTCTGCTGACAGTGAAATCACAGAATCACAGAATGGCTGAGGTTGGAAGGGACCTCTGAAGGTCATCTGGTTCACCCCTTCTTCTCAAGAAGAACCTGGTGGCCCAGGAATATGTCCAGATGGCTTTTGAATATCACCAGAAAGGGAAACACCACACACTCTGAGGGTGTTCTGGGTTGGACTGAGATAATTTTCTAGTAGCTAGTATGGGGATATATTTTGGACCTAAAAATTGTGTCTCATTTGGTGCATATTTCCTCTTGTCCTGTCACTGGGCACCCTGAGGAGAGGTCCTTACACTTTTCTTTACACTCTCCCTTCAATTTTATACACATTGATAAGATCCATTCCCTGGCACCAAACCTTCCCTTCTCCAGGCTGAATGGCTCCAACTCTTTCAGCCTTTGCTCATAGAAGAGGTGCTCCAGTCCCTTCATTATCTTTGTGGCCCATCACTGGACTCTTCCAGCATGTTCATGTCCCTCTTGAACTGGACACAGCATTCCACATGTGGTCACATCAGTGCTGAGTAGAGGAGAAGGATCATGTCCCTCAGCCTGACTGCAATATTTTGCCTTCTGCATCACAGGATACCATTAACCTTTTTTGCTGTAAGGACACATTGTTGGCTCACAGTCAATTGGTGTCCATTAGGACCACTGGACTGCCAAAATGTTCTCAAGCTGGGTAGCCCTCAGCATATTGGTGTAAGGTGCTGAATTGCTGGTCCTAGGACCATAGTGGTGTATAAATTGCTGGTCCTAGGTAGATACCATGCTGATCTCCGCAGCACACTGCTGGAGGGCACTCTGTATAGACTGAATGTGGGCAGCTATAGATGTGCCATTGATGCCGAAAAACCTAAGAATGAAAGAACTGCTCAGAGACTTTGCATCTTTAAGCAGCAAGGTATTTGTTTATTGCAACATTGGGAGCAGGGTGGTTCACACCATACAAAACTTGCTTGGCTTGAAAGTGCAAAACCAAGCCTTTTTATATGCTTTGGATATGCGGTTACACCTTCTAACATACATATTAATAAGTAGGCTGGTCTCTGGAAGGAAACTTTCAGAATTTTCCCTGGCACATGCGTAGTTCTTTACTAGGATGGTCGCCTACTCTAGCTTTCATCCCCTGGTGGTCGCCACACTTGTCTTCACCAAGGTGAACCTTTCAACTTACTTTAAGTGACCTAGATTCCTTCCACCTTGCAAAATCCTGGCTCTGGGTGCCCCCTATATCTACTTAAAACATCTAGTTTATCTGATTTTATTACCTTGTGGTCCATTCCCTAGTATTGAGACTTTGGTCCAATAAACAGAACAGAACAAGACATTTACCAGTATTCCTACAATGTTCTTCAAGCAAGGCAGGCAGAACAAATATCTTTAAGCAATGACCTTCTCCTGGCTCAGCAGGGCAAGGTGTACCAGCATTAACTCTTTTTGTGCCTTTGTGCCATCACCATGAAGCAAAATATCAATCTTTTTGGTTCCAGCCTGAGGAGGGAAATTACTTATAAGTGCTGAAGTGACAAGGTCAAAGGCATAATAGAAGCCTTGAGGTAATGAGGCAAGGTAAATTCACAGTAGAAAGACACTCTTCAGCCCACCAAATCATCGCTGCAGGTGCACCACTAGTATCACAGCTGCTACAGAAGTTACTGGTTTATTCCTGAGTTTGACTCAACCATGATACTACTGCTTTCACAATTTCCTATGTTCACTAGATGAGTGATTCAGTGCATAAAGAATATGATAAAACCCAGTAGTGTTTCTTTAAAAAAATGTGGTGTTTTTCCATTCTCTCCTTTTGCCATGGGTCTGTCTACCAGTTCAAAGAAAAAAGTTGAAGACGTGATTGAGTTTGCATTACTGTTTGGTTTCCAGCTAAGAAAGTCTGATGACAGAAGTTCATTTCCAAACCATGAATAACAAGAAAGAGAAAATTGTTTTGACTAAGAAAGCTCATCATGAAGACTAAATGTGTAGCACAAAAACCTAAATAACATCTTCCATTAGTTTTAGCCTGGTGTGAGTTTAGGGATTTCAGAGTGGACCAGAGTAAAAGTAACACTTGAAACGTAAATAAAGTTTCCTTTGCCGTTCAGTCAGCATTACTTCTTTAAAGAGGTGTACACGAACAACACATTTGTTTGTCCTATATTACATTTGAAAATGCTATGCACATGCACCTACTTTTGACATATGTCATCTCTTAGTCAGCTGAGATGAAGGTTGACAGGAACAGAGATGCAAATTCGCCTTTGCATACAGAAATATTACTGTGCTGAAATGCCAATCATTTAAAGAAAAAACCCCCAAAACTTTGCATCTGCCAAAGAAACAAAGTTGTACTAAAGAAGAAAATTTAATGATTTGAACTCATGTTCTTCTTTCTTTAGAGTGTAATTTCGTTGTATCCCTGCCTTTCACATCAGAAACAGAGAAAAAAAACAAACTGTCTGGAATTCTACAGGGAAATCATAATACCTTGCATAGTTCTGAAAATACTGGAGGTTTACAGTGATCCTAATTATTATGCAATACAAAGTAATTATAGTTTGTAAACAAATGCATGCTTCTGCACAAATTCAGAAACTTTCACTTTAATAATAAAATAAAAAAAAAAGTAAATTAATTTAAACAAAACTTACATGAAAAAATAATTTCTTCCTTTTGAAGTAATTATTACCCTACCAGTCCAAGTAAAGTCATAAGCTGTCCAGCCATCATAAGATACCGCAGAACTTACAACAATTCCAGTAAAGAAAGAACTTCAGAGACTGCCACATTCCCATTTTTATATTGTAGACATCATCCCATTACAACTTCACTACCAATTTCCAACCCTGCCATATGCGTTTCAGACATGTTTGCAAACAACTCCACCATCACCTCTATAATCCCCTCTACATTTTTAAGACCTGAACACTTCACCTCTTATACTTTCTCCTGTTTCATCCAACACCACTAGTCTTCTGTCTAGGTTAGCATTTAAATATAAGGGCAACATACACAAAATAGCCTAAGATTTGTTACAGACTTCCTACATATCAGATAAATACAAACAAAAATATGGTTTTATACATTTGTAATGCAGGATTTAGACAGCATCCCTGAAGCCTCACAGAACCAACTCTCCATCTATCAGGAAAATTTTAGTGGGTTTACTCATATATTCCTAGTACAACTCTTAATGATGTCCCACACCTTAATTTGTTCACTTCGTATTCTTCTCACTCTTCACCTGAAATACTTGTTATTTTTTTCCTAAATAGTGACCTTATCAACACCCTTTCTTAAATAGAATTTTCCTTGGTTGCCTTTCTTGTTAACATGTTACCTTTACATACCACACAGTAATTTAGAGAGGCACCTGCATTCCAGTAAGGTAATCTACTATAGTTTCCACACTATTAAGTTAGCATGAATACATCTGGAGTTTTATCATAGCACATTAATATAACTTCAGGCTGTCTTATTTCTTTTCATCCATCTCAAAGGAAGAGAAAGCAACCCCTTTGAGGTTCAAGGAGACCTGGGCTTTCTTTCCTTCCTAATTTACTCTCTGATGAGGATAGGTAATTTAATCTTTGATTTCTCTAACAGAAAGTTATTTGGCCAAAATCTAACCTAAATTCAACTGAAACCCTTGTCCATTTACTTTAGGTTTTGGTAAAAAGCATGTACTATATATATATTTCCATTCGTAATTAAATTTTGCCAATATCCCAAACAAAGTGCATATTGAAATTACCTACCTATGTTTTATTCAAAGCAAAGTCATTGTACCTAATTTTAATGAATCCATTAAGATTCCTTCCATTTTAGAAATCTGAAAAGCAGCAGAGGAAGCATACTGATTAAGGCTCATTCATCTATTATGAAAATCTCATTTTCTAAGGACTCAATAAAAACAATTTTATCAAGTTCCCATATTCAAAACACCTAAGCACAAAGTAATTCTCATTTAAGTTGACCTTCAGGTTAACCACATATGATAGCCACTTTTCATTTCAGTCTCATAAAATTCTTGTCAAGGGATCATTTGCTATGTTATTAAATGCAAGAGAATGCAAAGAAGGCATTCTAAGACTATGACTTTATTCACCATGGCTGTCAGGCTGCATGCACCTCATTTACTGAAGTACTGTATGCTGTATGTGCAAAGTTCAAATGCACAAGGAAATTTCAAGAATGAGGTATAGGTTCTAAAGAAGAAACTGGATATGATAAACAGAAAAAAATTGATATTGACATTTTCTATCTCGTTACAAGATGATACAAAATAACAAAACTATAAACAATAATGGCTCCAAATACTTTTTCTTAAAGCCTGAGCAATCTAAGGAATCTAAGTTATATTATGGTTAGGCTTGTCAGAAAGTTTTAGAGCAGTGTTTGAAAAATCAGAACTTGTTTTAAAATAAATTAGTGTCAAGTTGAAGCACAGCATGTCATCTGACAATTACTATGATCCTTTAATCTGTTTTATGACAGCAAGTATTTCAGAGGCAGGTGCTGTTAAAACATAAACCAAGATGGTTCCTTACCTAAATGCAAAAGGCAGTCCTGCTTCTTTTTATACTTACAGAAAATGTGCCAGGAAAACCAAATCAAACTGTTTTAAATCAAAACTCCTTGGACAAAAATGCAAGTAGGCTTGTGTAAGAATAGAGATAGTCTATTTCTGCCATATATTTGAATGAACTGAAAATTAATGGTTATCTATGAACCTTAATTTTTGAATGATCTGTAGCCTTATCAGTATTGCTGAAACAAGTAGTAAAAATTCTTTTTTGCTATGCAGTGCTAGTGTAGACTAAGAAGATTACAGGACTTACAGACAAAGATACCTTTTTGATCTACCCCACTGTTCTCTAAAAATTATTCTCCCTGAGAAAGTTAATCTCAAATTCAATCTATATGTGTGGCCATCTTTGTTCTAAGGACACACTATTGGCTCATGGTCTATCTCTGCAAAGCTGTTCTCCAGCTTTCCCACAATGCTGACGTCAACAGTATAAATGGCAGCTAGAATTAATAGTAAATTTACACCCATTAAAACTATTTCTGTATACATTTGTAATATAAAACATTCACTTTGAGTTATACTTTCACAAACACCATAGCTCACAGTGAAGGAGAGACCACACAGTCACAACAGAGTTTGACCAGAACCTATAAAAAGGGGTTTTAACTTTTAATTTTGTTTAAAAAGAGGACTAAAATGACCATGCAAAACTCTAAGACTCAACTATTTAAATTCTGAAATAATGCTAGACTGCATCATTGTCTTATTCTCCTTTGACAGGACAAATTGCCTGTCCAAGGCCACATTTTCTAAGTCATGAAACTTTGTTCTCTCCAGTGTATAAAAAAACCCCAGTGAGCTGGGGGTCGTGACAAGACAAGAATGTCACACAGTTTGCATGAGGGCACAAGAGCCAACATCACAGGAAGAGAGAATTTGTCTTCTCTTTCTCTCTATTGACTATGTAGGAAGGCAGGTGTGTTGGCTCAGGGGGAATAAGGATTACCCATCATTCTTTTGACAGCAGGAATCAGTAATGGTCTATCTACCTGCAGCTACTCAATAAAGTGAACATGTTCCTGCAACTCAAATAAACAGAAAAAAATGGCGTCCTTAAAATATTTGAGGATTAGGGACATTTCCAAGTGAAGTAGTGCTACAATGTGTTAAAGTGCTACTGCAAGTTCAATAGGGGTTTTAGAGATTCTGTTGGGAGCTACATAGTATGAAATATTCCTTCAGTTGGATAAAAAAAAACGGAAGGAAAGACAAATCCACAGGAAATGGCAAAACAATTATTTTAGGGCTGTCTGTGTAATAAGTCTTAAATGAGCCAGACTTTCAGACATCACAAATGTGTGTTTTGAAACATAGCCACAATCCTATAGTGCAACTAACGAAGAAGAAAAGGAGAGAGATAATTGGGGTTACTAGTTTGTTTACACCTTGGCTACAGTTTCTGGATCCACAGCCATAAATCTGAAGTAAAAGCCAAGCATATCTATTTGAGTGTGTGGACCAAAGGGAACCATCTGAGAGCAGACACCAAATCTTGACTCATCCATGGACAAAACTGATTTCTACTCTCATTTGTACTATATTCAGGCTTACCTTTAGTATTTACCCTAATTCTCTTCCAAAAAGCCCTTGAAGTAACTGCCAGAATTAAATATTTGTGGTTGTTTATTCTCTCCACATTTAAGTGCACATAAGATTTTTATTGTCTTCCTCCCTGATTCTGAGAAAGCCACATGCCCCGTTCCCTCTCTTTCCCCTTTCTATATGTAAGAAAGCCGCTTTTCTTAGGCACAGCTCCTGAAATTTGGAGCTAGTGACAGATTTTAAACACACAAAAATACAAAATTTCCCTTTTGTTTGTTAAATAAGTGCATAAGAAAATGACTACAAGGTAGATGTTAGTTTATTTGATTTGTTGTATCTAAGGAAAATGAAAATGTGATTTATTCTTATACCTCAATTCAGCTACATACATCCAATTTAATGCTCTGAGCAATCACAGCTGTATGTATAGAGCAAACACAGACTTCATATGTATAATTTACCAGAGAGAAAGACAAGAATGGGTTATAGATACTTATGAATGCTTACTAGGACAGAGTGTATTTTATATATGCATATAGGTATATTTTGTAGAATTATTTTATGTGCAAGATAAGGAACAGCATTTCCATGCATGGAAAACAACATTTTCTAGATTTTTACTAATCAGATTAGAAATTTGACTCCATCTCTCTAAGGCTGCTATCAGTGAAATTCAAACCTCAGTACTTCTACTGACAAAAGGACCTTGTTTTAAACTTCAGCTTAAAAGCACAGGTTAATTTATGGAAGACAGAAACAGAATCTGAAACTATTCCTGTCTTCCAGAAAGTTTCTGTTTTAAAATATTTTTAGTACAGGTCTTCTTTTCCAAATACTGGTTTTAATTTTTACAAGTAGTTAGTAAGTCATACAAGCTTGATGGAAAAAACATACATTTAGATATGACAGTTATATTAGTCTTATGGTATCGCACTGGGTCAACATGTAGATGACATACTTGGTCTGTTCTAAAGTGACCAGAAGCTGCTAACAAGAGCTTATTTATGACAGAAATTATTAATTACAGAATAGAAATTTATAAATACATTACACAAAATAAAGCACGGTGTATGGTGTGCTGGAAATTAGGTAACCCAAGAAAAAAAAAAAATATGTGTTGACCTTTAAAGATGGCTTTGTAAGCTCCGACACTGCTGAGGTTGACAGCTTCTGCAATTAAGAGTCCCCTGTTACCTGTAGCCCTCTTTGGGGTGCTGTGGCCGTCAGAACAACCACAGGTAAATTCACAGAACAGAGACAGCACATAAAGAACTGGGGACTTTCTGCCTCTGCCAGGGCAGAGGCTTGGGCTGCCCCGAGGCAGGCACAGTCTGTTCCAGTGGTTCCAACAGCCCCAGCACAGGGACCAACTCAACCCCTCAGTCCCACAGCCCCACAGCCCTATAGCCGCACAGCCCCTCAGCTCCTGAGCCGTACAGCCCCATAGCCCCGTAGCCCCACAGCCCCATAGCCCCACAGTCCCACAGCCCCATAGCCCCTCAGCCCCGGTCGGGGTAAGCCCAACTGGGAAAGGGCAGAGCAGCTGCTCCACAGCAAGGTGTGAGCAGAAAAGGGGGGAAAACGGCCCTACCAGCCCTGAGGGGAGAGCGGAAGGAGGGAGTAAGGTAGAGAACTTGCAAATGAAGGAGTGAAGGTGAGTCAGGGAGGAAAGGGCGGAAGGTTTTGCCTTTTTTTCTCACCATTAACTCGATGATTAGTTGACGATAAACTAATGTCTGTTTTGCCTTTGTCGGTAATTGGCAAGCCTTTATCTCATCTCATGAGCTTTCCCATATTTTCTCTCTCTATCCTACTGAGGAGGCAGGGTGAGAGAGGGGCTGGGATGGACATATAGCAGCTGGCCAAGATCAGCCCCCTGCAAGCCAAAATCCAGTGAAGAAATGCAGTCTATACACATATTTACCTCTATTCATGAAAGCCTGTGGATAAGGATACCAAAAGCAGGTATTCTTTTCCCTATTTTGCTTGAAAATCCAGCACTAAACTCCTGTCACCCTCTCTTAGGATGTAAAAGTTGAAAATCCAGAGATAAGTATAATACAGAATTAGAATATTAACATGTTGCTGCATCAATTAATGAGTATCACAAGTTAATAAAGCTAACTATAGATCTATTACATTATGATATTCAGCAATGCTGGCTTAGGACTAGCTGCATCTGTAAAACCTACTGTGAATTTCTCTTGGTTCACATTTCATCACAGGGAAGAAAACGTCAAAGTGGTCAATGGAATAACACAACTGAAATGAACCTAAGAAATGGTAGCAGCTAGTGACCTACAAGCAGAAAGACAATAAATCAGGTAAAGACCCTCAGACAGAATAGTAATGAGCAGAACAAGTTGTTCATATTCTGGAGGAGAAAAAGGGTTATTTCTTTTAAGCACAGTGTCATTGCTTGTTAATTCTGATCATCATAGGCATCCTTTTTTTCTGAGTATAGTATAGGAGAATATACTTTCTAAGCAAGTGAACCGTGGTCCACAACTCACCTGTGGTGAAGTACTTGTTTCTACACAGCATGGGGTTGTCTTAGTAAAAATGAAAAACACCAGAATCATAAAAGGGATTCTAGGACAAATAAATAATTAATTTGCAATAAGTGAATAATATATAAAGGATTTAGGCAAAGAAGAGGCATTGAAAAGAAAAGTATTGAACTGGAGAAAAATCACATCAGCTAAATAATTCAATAGCTTGTTTTGAGATTGATGTTACCGACCGTTTTCACTAAAATGATGTGAAATAATGGGCAAGTACTAATTACGTGCAAGTGAGAAATCACCGATAACACAAAGATCAGAGTAGTATAAGAATTAAAGGACCTAGAGGAGAAGAGTAAGGCATGCTGAACATTCAATTATATGAAGTGCAAACTTTTTATTAAAAGATTAGTATAAAGGGATTTACAAACAGTAACCTTTTCAACGGGAAATAACTGAAGAGCAGATGGATTTGCATGTATTGGTTAGACCAGGATAAGCATAAGCTACCAGAATAAAATAGTCACGAGAAAAGCAAATATACACTACAATGTGTCGGGTGAAGTTTTACTGGTAGAGATAGGGGTGTATTCATAGCCACAATTAAGGCTCTTCAGTATTTCTGAAGGCTGACTTCCTTGGATAACATTCTCAGGCACATGGTGTGAATCTTGGGACTGTCGTGTGCAGGGCCAGGAGTTGGACCTCAGTGATCCTTGTGTTCCCCTTCCAAGTCAGGATGTTCTATGATTCTGTGACTCATTATGGTAGATAATTTCCAAGAAATTTCAGTATACAACAAATGAAAGGAAATATTCCTCTTCTCAAGGTGAAAAGGGCACAATTCACTGTGGCTTTATAAAAATACACAAATAGAACTAACATATATTTAATGTCCTACTTCAGCTCTTGAAAGAGGAAAAAATTACTGTCTTGTGTCAGAGGGAGCAGTGACATGCTTTAGGTCAAGTAAAAACCCATAGGTACAGTTTTGCAGACACATTTCTCTTATCTGCCCTCCTGTAACCTTTTAGCTGTGGTTCTCTCTCGGTAATTTGCTAGTATTTTTGTCACAGTGTAAATAAAATTCGCAAATGCTACAGTTCTATGAGAGCCCTGCTTTGTGATGCAAATTAAGAGCTTTTCAAGCTCTTCATCAAGCTGTGTAATAAAACAGAACATGGTTCAGAGATACATCACAATTTTTGCTCAGAGTAAACATTTTTCAGCTGTGTCATTTCAAAGTAAAAGTCCTGTTTAGAGAGCCAAGTTCTGAGTAGTTTCAAGACCTACTCATCACCCTTAAACCATGATAGGGGTTTAACTAGAAATGTTCTTTCTACACTTGTAAGTCAAAAGCTATTTTCTCCTTTCAGTCTCAGAATACCTGTTATCTGCTTCCCAAGTCTCATAAACTTTATAAACAAGGATACTCTCTACTCTACAAAATCACAGCTAATTTCAGATCCTGGGTTAAAAATATATGGTCCCACTTAACATTATTAAGCATTGCACATAATATTATATAGAGATAACACGTCTGAAATACCACGTCAGAAATACCATCCCTCTACATGCTTCACTGCAATCCTAAATTCTGCACATGCCAAATGACAGCTCAGGACCTTGATACAGCTTGATTTACTGATTTGATGTACAATACAGCTTAGAGCAGCAGTTCCCAAAACTGGTCATAGTTTTTCCTCTTGTCGCCTTCTCATCTTACTGGCCTCCACTCCGGTCTTTGTTCCTACCTTTACTCAGAGACTGCAGCTATTGCCTATTTACTGCCTACACTACCCCTGTCTTCTTATGTTCCTCCTCAAATGATCACTTACCTCCCAGAACAACCTGACTACTGAGAAACACTCATGCTATACAAACTGTTATGTAGTAGTATAAAAATTATATACATTATTCAAGTGCTTAATGGCTTTAAACAACTTTCCACAGCAGAACAGATTGCCCCTAATTTTGCTTAAGAAGATCAAAAACAAGAAAAAAACAAACAAAACCCCAAAACTGGCAGAGCTAATGAACTACTGTACTTTTATTCATCTGTATATAAAAAGGACAAGGATGTTCTTCTGGGCACTTCTACCCTAGGATAAGAGATTCTTCTCAAATTAAATATACATTTATCTGGTCCATACAAATGGCAATCATTCTAACAGATGCATGTGCAGTTTCTCATGTATTTAACATTTTTAAAGCAATACCACATACACCAGCATTTGACGCATAAATATTAAAAAGCCATAATGGCAAAAAAAATATTTTCAGCAGAAACCTAGTTCTGTGACTTTTAAGAGATCACCTAAAATTACTAACTGTTACTCAAAATAGAACACAATGCAGTGTATGTAGTAACATAATTGGACATTTTAGGACAACCCAGAGTCACCTGATGAATAAGTGGAAAACGTGAAGTGCTGTCAAAATAAAGAAAAATTTAAAAAGAAAAAATGGTAAAAAGAAGTTACAAGTTGCATTAATTTTTTCAAATGGTTGACTGGACATAAATACATTCTTACAGAATGCATGAAAACATCCTTCAGCTACAGTCAAAAGGGCAAAGCACTCAAAAACAGTGCTCTCTTTGCTGAGAAACCTGGAAGAAAATATTTCTACTTTTCACATTTCAAGAGAAAAATGTATTAAGATTAACTGCAGGATCCTGAAAACTGCCTTCCACACCTTTTCAAGCCAGATTCACTCAACAAGCATCCAGGAAGCTGAAAAGCTATTAGTTTACAGCATAATCTGCAAGGTCTTGGTTTAGCAAGGTGTTCTGCAGGAACGGAGAAGCTCCCAAATAGGAATTTGTGTTGAAAAAAACAGCATAATTAATAGATTGACTTTTTGTTCCTTGGACAACTGAATAAACTTTGTTCTTCATAGGTGCTGAGTTGACAGGCTGAACATCAAATCCATGGCATTAAAGAATACATTCAATGCAAGTAGATCGGTAAGCAGCTGCAGGTTGAGCTCTGGGCGGTGGGAGCCCAAGCACTGGGCAAGAAGCCATGACCTGCTGACTCTTCGCATAACAAAGGGTCCTGGGACCTGTGGCCCAGACTGAGGACCAGGCACTGAGGGACACAGTGGGAGCTGATGACTCCAGACTTTGCCACGCTTAGACTGTGAGGTTATAAAAGCCATGGGGTTCCTTTGCTTGGGGTCCCTTCTCAGAGGCACCAGCTAGACCTGTTTTTTTGTTTCCGCACCATGATTACGTTATTTTAAGAATCTGGACACTCTGGGCTCTGCTATGGGAAACCTGAGCCGAGCCAGTAAAGAAACCATCTGACTGTGAGTGTGGGGTGCAACTGTGAAGGGGACTTGGTCCCAGCTCAGATAGTGGCAGGAGTGACTGCCAGAGTGGCTCCTGAATGGTCAGACGTATCCTTAACAATGGGAAAGGAGCAGTACAGACAGTACTTAAACTTGTATATCATCCAGATACACACTCATAATTAGTAGGATCATAGTTGTAGCAGAAAACTCCGCTATCACTACCTCAGCAGGTGATCTGCCTTGGAGCACCATACCACTTACACTCTAGCGATGTTAAAGAAACTACCTGTTTAATACTCTTGATAGTTTCAGTAAACATTCTACTTGTGATGTTAATGCAAAGTTTCATATATGATATTTAAACAGCATACATTTAAAACACTGTTATAGTACTGGAACGGTAATAAGATCAGAATTCTAGGAAACTGACCAATATAGTCAAGTAGATAATCTGTGAAGTCTCAGACTCAATTTAAGAAACAGTTCAGTTTGAATGCCAGTCTTGTACAATAAGGGGTATTGCCTTTCTTCACAATTTGTTCCTATGTTAGTAGATCATCATGACTGGAGAACTCTACTATTTTGGTGTTTAAACACTCGTTTACAACTGCATACAACCGCCTGTGCTCCGAAGAGACACAGTATAAGCAGCATAAGGGTTCTGCGGCTTCTCAAACACCGGTTGCAGTGACCAAATTAAACTCTTCCGCATTATGTGAGACTCAAAGCCTAAACATTGGGAAATCTATGCCAGGTCAAATCTTCTACTTAGATACCAAGACAATTTAATTGCTTCCAAACAGGAAGACATGCATCAATTTCTGATAAACCAAACAACATGCATTCTTCCAGATAAGCTTTTTTATCAAAATCTTATGTATTTCAAAGGGGAATTTTTTCACCCTAGCTCAAGATTTTGAAAAAAGGAGAAGAAAAGAATCTTCACACCAGCTCCTTCCTCAAAGAAAAGGCTCCTCTAAAAAATTCAGATTCTTGTCACAATCATCTTCACTGGTTGAAAACCAAGAGTATCTCATTGTCATTATAAGTGGATATAAAATAAATACCAGTTTGAAAATGAAAACTGTATTACTACTTATATGAATGTTAGTACAACTAGACAAAATAGGAGCAACGAGGACTCTCTTTTAAAGTTTATCACACTAACACATTACAAGTTTTTGAAAATATTTAATTCATCTCTTAATTTCTATTAGTTATGATTAACAGCAAACGACTCCCTTTGCTGAATGAAACCCCCACTGAAGGGCAGTAGTTTCTTACATTCCGCAAGTGTCATTTTGTCCATGTCATTAAAGCTATTTCAACCCCTTTGGTACCATAATTCCACAATGTGTTCAGTAATGAAGAACAGAAAACTTTTCTGGGTTTCAGATGGGGCAAAAAAAGTATTAAACCCTTTTAAAATAATCCAAACTAGATGTTTCCATAATTTAAATATAGACATGAAAAATGGACTGTGCAGTGAATAACTTCTTCTAAACTAGTGAAAGCTTGTCTCACTCCCAAAAACTAGCATTTTCCAGTAAGTCTCTTAAAGCACCACTGTATGACACTGAATGACACTAAGTTTAGAATGACACTGTAAAACAAGGGCACTTAGATCTCAAAGAGGATGTATCCAAAAAGAACACTGAGTTACACTCAAAAGTGCACGGTCCATCAACTGCCAGAAAGAGCTGCATAAGCCTTTTGCTTTTGAACACACATTTGTCTCAGAAATGGTATTTACCATTGACCTACGAAAATAACCTTTCTCTCTCTCCCATTTCTCAATTTACCAATAAAATCTCTGAAACGCTGTTTCAAATTAATAGGACAGGAGTCCAAGGTCAGTAATAATCATTTACTCATAAAGGTGAGCAAAAGACATTTTACCTCAAGGAAACTATCCTGACAAGCTGTGAGACAGTGTTAGATGATAGCATTAAAAATTCCTTATGATGGGATTAATTAATGATTCCTCATGCATCCTCACCACGTGACACAACGTAGGAGAATTCAGCTACAGGGTAAGTTTAGCATAGAGGTTTAGAGATTTCAGAGCACTTAACAATGCTCCTCCAGCTGCATAGCTCAAGAAGGACAGTATCAGGACAATTATATCACAGGTATACTCTCTGTCCTCCAAACAGTAAGATGTCTCAGGCATTGTGGTGTGTAGATCTGGTGTCTTACTGCAGTCACAGTGCATAAGCATCAGGACGTCTACTGATGAAGATTCCAGAAACACTATGCAAGTTGCAAACTAACGCTGGGACATTCCATCAGGGAAGGGCAATTGTATACCCAAGAGATTCAGAGAAACATGGACATTCTGCAGACCTCTAAGATTTCCAAAGACAAACAGGCATATCAAGTATTTTCTAGTTGTTTAACATGCTTGGCAAAAGCTGTCTATAAATATTTGGCAATCAAGATAAAGGAATGGCACTATGTAATATGTTTGCCATCCAAAAAGTAAAAGAAAAGAGAAGTTCAAGAAGAGACAGAGTCAGAACATTTTTTCTAGCAAAGGATTTTGTTCTGTCCGTGGTTTTTATAGTCTCTCTACTTCACTGTCTCACCTGCCATCAGTCTGGATCTGATCTGGTAGTCCTCTGCTCACATGGCAATTACCATCCTTTCCCAAAAGCAATCAGCACTGCTTGAGATATTTCCTTAATTTAGCATCACCTGCTGGCCACTTTATAATCCCTCAAGAAGGAAGCCTATTGTCCTGGTTCCAGCCAGGACAGGGTTAATTTTTTAGTAGCCAGGAGGAGGCATAGCTAGGACCCAGAGGTTGTTCTATACTACCTCATGTCATTGCCAGGAGCAGGAGAAGGGGTTCTGGTCCTGTTGAGTAATGTTGCAGAAAGAGTTGTCGAGTATTGTCTGTTGTTGGGGGCTTTCCACGTATATCATTCCTTTCTTGTACCCTCTGCCATTAGTATCATTGCTGTTTCTGTTTGTTTTCTTGTCTCATTCCTGTATCCAGTAAATTATTCTTGTCTTACCTCATTGCAAAGGAAAAACAAACGACCCAAAACAACAAGAAGAAACAGCATGAAAGAAAGACTTCTAATAGGAGTGGAGCAGTTTGAACAAATTTTGAAATGGAGTATTGCATTTTAGCCTATTTACCTTTCCATTGTTCTTTTACTTTCTTTCTACGTTAAAACACTCTCTCTTCATCCTCTTCATCATTTGCAAATGAACACAAGTAGAAATACTGGAGACTGGAGAGCTTAGTTAATTTTTCCAAGTCTTGTGGATTAAAATGTGATTTATTAGAGGCTTGTGAAATGTACGTCTTTCAGCAACCTAGAAGAAGAGTTCCAAGAATGGAAGTCTAAATATGAGCATGCAGGCTTAAGGTGGAGATTGTTTATTTTCTTTTTCAAAATCATGTTTTTATATAATGTATTAAAACACAAACCATGCCTTTCTCTTCTACTCTCCCTCAAGAAATATGAAGACTACCAGGGAGTTTTTTCTTCATTTCAGCCCCTAGCTAATATTTCTCATTTTTTCTTAATCACTGGTACTTCCGTAGTACAAATGTTGCATGTGTTACATTCAACTGCCTTTTGTAGATCAACTGAATAAAAATTAAATGTGTTACGTTGCAAGTGAATCTTTACTTCCCATTAATATTAGTTGCTTTTGGTATATGTAAATTTACTTAAAGGATTACACTTTTCTTACCAGAATTACACCACTCTGTGATATTTCAGCTGCCAACCTGTTCTACCAGTCTGTGACTTCACTGAACTTTCAAGCAAACAAGTAATCTGCCAGTAATAGCAAAAAAATGGAAAAATATCTTGAAAACTTTATTAGTATTTTGATTAGCTTATGTTTTGGAAAAAACAAAACAAAACAAAACAAAACACCAATTCCCTCTTTTGTTAAAAAAAAAGAATAATTTTAATGTTAAGGTAACAAACTCATTGAAATCCCTTCTTTTCTGCACAAAATCTATGTGGTTGAATAAACATTTCTCAGTATCATCATCTGCATGATAAGCAAAATTCTTTAGAGCCCAGTTTTGTTTGGATGACTAAGGAGTCCCAATTCCATTTGCCTTGCTAATATAGAGAAACTGGCTAGTATTATGATCATTTTTAGTGTTGCTATCTTTAAAACCTCTAACCAGTATTTTATTGCAACATTACAGCTCCTTGTATGATGAACAGATTTTCTTCAGGATGTAACATAAAGATCCAGAAAGTTTCTTTTGTTCCTTAGTTTTGGAATAGGTTTTGGCAATAGCTTTAGTTATTGAAATAGCAGTATTTCCATTGTAAAAGGCACTAGATGATCAATGTGCCTGTCTTCAACCCTGTTTTTTGAAAACTAACGATCAGTTTTGAATAGCAGGCATCCTACAGTTGTACAAGAAATGCTACAACACTTAAATTTCTATAAATACATTGAGCTTGCCCCGTCTATGACTTATGTTGCTCAAGTATTTGTTATAAACAGAATCCCAAACTATACACTTTCACTGGTCTTTCTAAGCTCAGAAGTAGAGCTAACATGCATGGGAATTGACCTTGATCCAGTTGTATAAAGTGGACTTCTGCCTCCATTTATTTTCCTCAGTCTGTAATATAATGTTAATCACTGTTTGGCAGGAAGCCATTTCTGTGGGCAGAAAAACAGCATTTTGAATCTCCCCCTTTCCAACAGTGAAACTGAAGATCTTTTCAGGGTTGTTTTTTTTTTTTTAAAGGTAAAAAGAATAAATAAAACAGTGAATGAAACTGAGATGTTTACACACACATACAGAGTGTTTCTTCATGCCATTGCCAATAGACTCATGGAATACCTTGCCAAAGAACATCATGGTTAAAGTTTATGTGAGGTCAAAAGGGATCAGACAAATTCTTGAAAGAGAAAAATCTTTGAAAGTTGCTAATTACAAATTAACAACATTCATCTCAGGAAATCACTGGACCTGAGAATGTATAGTATCACCAATGATTGCCTGTTTCATTATTTCTCTAGGTGTCTACCACTGTCAGACAGAATGCAGCACTGGATCTGGTCTCACAGAAGCACTGAGCTCTGAAACAGTGATTGACAAAGTAACTGACATTCATATAAGGCTAGGATTGCTGTGCCCAATTCCTAGGCTCCAAGCTAGGAATCTGCAGGAAATGACTGCAAGAGTACTGACAATTCTGGCACAATTCTTTCCTGTGAATTAGAAAAACTACTCTGAAGCTAAGAAGTCACACATTAGCTGAAGTAGAATTTGTTTCCCACAGAATGTTTCAGTTTCACTGAAAAATTGCTGTTCAAATCTAGTGAAAATACAACACTTAAGTGCAGTGGATGATATATGAGTTTATACAGCAATCAGAAAATCCATATTGAAGTATATTCTATTCATATTTCAGACTTCTTGTCTTTTTCTCCTTGTAGAAATTGTAAATAATTAACATTTTCATTCAATAGATTGAGTTAGTGTATCTTGCATATTACCAATTACTTGGTCTTATCTGGATTGAAGAACAAGGAACCTCTGACAAGTCAGTCTCAAAAATTCTCTTTGATTCAGGCAATTCCTTGTTGTACAGCATGTAGCTTCCACTTCTAAATGGAGTTAAAATGAAAAAAACAGGTAAAAGATCAACAACTTCCTAAAGTGTAAGAGTTATTAGACAAGTGTTCAGACATAAGATTCTCACTGGGAGTGTGCTTAATTATTGAAAGAAAAAAGTTCTAATAACTTCTAAATGAAAAAAGTTCAGTTCACTCTGATTACTAATGAACACTAAAGACATATTTGTTCTTTAGACATGCTGGGTTTTAATAATTAAAGTAGGATGATTTCACATTGCTTTATTATGTCCACATTACAGGAAATATTATTATTTGTTTCCTGGTATTGCTTTGTTCCTTCCCACTTCAACTTTATTCAAACTGAAACATGATGAGCTTGTCCTTTAGTCATCTCACTTTGTTATCAAAAGGTAAAAATATTTTTAAAAACCTATACTAAATGTGGACTGCTTGAGAATTAATTTACACTGTTCAGGTAAAAAAAAAAAAGCCTTAAGAAAAGCCTTAAGGTGGTATTCCACCACTTGCTATCACCCCAAGTCTGAAACTGAAAAAACTTGCTTTGCACACATTGCAAAGGTAAGTGAGAGAAGACAAAAGGAAGGGACCTTTGCTCTTTAACAGATGAAAAAGATGCTCAAGATTTAGTCCACAATAAGCGTTATCTCAGGTCTAGTATCTGTAAAATGTCAATCACAGCCAACATTCACTTGATCCATTTGTAATAGGAGAGTCTGAAAGATACTGAAACTGAAACCATAATACTGTTGAAAACTCAACAGACACTGATATTTATTACCAAGAAGTGACCAACAAAACGAACAAACCCAAAAGAGAGGAAGGAGGAAGAAAACAAGCCCTCAGTATGACTCTCCCAATTACCCAGGTGTTTTTTATAAAGTTTTCTTACAAACCTAGAATGTCTAGAATTACCCATAGCAGAAGCTGCATTCCCGGAGAGAGTCAGTAGGCTCAAAAAATAGCAGGTATCTCCGTGAAAGGCAAGATGTGAAGTTTGCTACCTCCAAAAAGAGCTATCTGCTTTTTAAACCATTAACTGAATGACCTCTACCTAAGCAGGTGTGGCCAGCACCGCCAGCTAGAGGCCCTCAGGGCCTCCCTCCGTTATGCAAGAGGCATCTGTCCTGCACAGGTGTGGGTACATCGGAATTCCCCCACACCTGCCTGCTGCATCTCTGGGGGTCTTTTCTAAATGAATATGGGGCTTACTTCATCCTGCTCCTCTTCAATTTCTCATTCAAGTAACCTTGAGAGGTGATTAGGCAATCGTAGAACACCAATTAAATATATTTATACAAGATTCTCCCTTCAAGAACAAAGTTCCCATTTATCAGTGTTTGTTTCTCATTACTTGGTAGGGAAAGAAAACTTTTGCAGGTGGCTGGGCCAAACACAGACAAAAAGTATCAGTGTAATTACACCCTGATACATCCATTGTATATTGTCAGCAACATACTGGGTTGAATTACGTAGTCAAAGATCTTGGTATACACAATTTAATTTTGCATTTGAGTTCACTTTACTGTTATTTTGTATTGTTTTGAAAACATCTATTAAGATCTGTTTGTTTTCAACTTCCTTTGACACACTGCATCTTAACACTGCATAACACCTAGAAATCCCAGTTATGGAACATTCTTCAGATTTGTTAATTTCTGCAGGAGCAATTTGAATTACCACAATGTGGAATGATTGCAAGCAGGTAAGCCTGCATAGAAATATACTCCTCAAGAGAAGCTGGATGAAATATGATGGAAAGTACTTGGTTTTGATTTTGGTCCTTTTATTTTTATGCACAATACTGTTATAATCCACTATGAAAACTGGATGAGACTGGTAGTAAAAGGAGGAGAGGCGTTCCTTTCCCTGTGTATGCTGGTGAGGGAGATGACCAGAGAGGTGATGGGGTGCAACAACTCCAAGAGACTTGGTATAGATCTGCAAGATGCAATTCATGCTGAGAAAGCAACAATCTGTTGAACCGGCAGGGCGCTCCCAGCCAGGCCTTGGGAAAGCCCAAAGAATAATTTTTTGAGACTAAGGGACACTAAGTCTATGACTCTGAAATAGTAGAAGGTAAATTCTTCCTTGCAAGAAAGAAGTGGGTACGGAGAGTTCCAGCTCTTATTTAGTAAATTTGGCTTTTAGAAGTTTAAAAAGTCTTTTGTATGATATCTCAGTATAATAGTTTAGGTAAAGTGAACTTAAGAGATCAGATCAGCTTAAAGCAGGTACATCTTGGGTTTCTTTCATATGCAGTTTATTCCAGTTCAACAGCAAATCCTCCAACCTTAATCACAGACTAGATGTTTTGAGCCTCAGTTTGGAATCAGACTGCATCTCTGCAAGAGCAGAAAATATGGATGGAAAGCACAAGGGTCTTGAATGCTTACGTACTATCTTTGCCTCCTTTGGACATGGTTATAACATGCAGTTGACTGTAGTTCAGGGCATCTGAATCCTACAGACTAGAAATAGTACCATTGAGGTTGTCTGCAGGGACACATAAGACTGCTCCATTTGTTTTTTATTTATACAAAATTAAAGCACTTCTCCAGATGCCTTTGGAGATGAACTCAAGATGAAAATTAAAATGTTATTTGGGATGGGAAATTATGGTTTCCTCAGGACTGACTTTAAAGCTAAAAGCAGTGAGCAATGCTATGCTTTGGCACTGCTTATCTAGAAAAGGCACTCTGGCTGAGAGTTCGAGTATTTAAAAGTGCTTAACGGAAAATGATCAAAAGGGTCATGATTTCTTTGCTCAAGCCCTATCCTCAGGCAAAATAAGCAAGGTGTCTAACCCCGACTCAAACAAAGACATCTTTTATGTCCTTGGGACATGTGGTGGGTGTCACTAGTTCTTTTACTTGCATACTCATATCTGCGAATAAGCTTAATTCTCACTTTTTACAAAAGTGATGAAAAGCTATGTTTTAGTAGACACAACCCCTCCAAAAGGCAAGTTGTCACTACTCAGTACAAAAGTGCTCAATGACATCAGTATTTTAAGAAACAGTTGGGGTAAATTTGGTACTTGGATTACAACACATCAACTTACCCACAGGTTTTAGGATGACCCAGTATAGCAAACAAGACTGGCCTTAGAAGATGCAATTATAAATCAAGACATTTATTCACTCATTTATGTTTGTTTCCTCACAGCAAATAAATTACTTCATTCAGCAAGCAATTCAGCACTGAAAACTTTCCTTCTGAAACTTAAAAACCTATCTTTCACCAAAAACACTCTAAAGCAAGAAGTTCATAAATTATTCATATAAACAGGAACACCAAACAATTTCTTAGAAACTAAAGCTGATGTCTTAGTTTTTTCACCCAGCACTTATTAGTAAATACCTTTTTTGGATCAAGTGCATCAAAACGTGTGACTTTTTGTCTTTAAAGACAGGGACAGGTTACCAACAAAATAATATCATGATGCAGGATGCTTAGATGTACCTTAAAACAAAAACTATATAATGAAATGTTTTAAGTGCAGAAAACATTTAAATTAAGTTGATCTGAAGTATCAGCTGAAATGTAAAACTTAAGGCACAGCAGAATGTGTACAGCTGAACTGAATCTCAATGTTCATAGAGTCAATAGAATGGTTTGGGTTGCAAGAGACCTTAAAGATCACCTAGTTCCAAATGCCCTGCCATGGGCAGGCATACCACTCACTAGACCAGGTTGCCCAGTGCCCCATCCTATCTGGCCTTGAACACTTCCAGGCATGGGGTACCCACAACCTCTTCGGACAAACTTCTCCAGTGCTTCACCACCCCCTGAGTAATTTCTTCCTAATATTTAATCTAAACCTGCCCTCTTTTAGTTTAAAGCTATTGCCCCTGGTCCCCTGTCACTGTCTATATAAAGAGTCCCTCTCCCTCCTTTTTATAAATCCCCTTCAAGTACTTAAAGGCCACAATGAGGTCTCCCTGGAGCCTTCTCTTCTTCAGGCTGAACAGCCATAACTCTCTCAGCCTGTCCTCATAGAAGATGTGCTCCAGCCCTCTGATCATCTTCATGGCCTCCTCTGGACCCACTCTAACAGATCCACATCTTTTTCCTGCTGGGGATCTCCAAGATGGACACAGTACTCCAGGTGGCGTATCACATGAGCAGAGTAGAGTGGGAGAATCACCTCCCTCGACCTGCTGGCCATGCTGCTTTTGATACAGCCCAGGACGCAGTTGGCTTTCTGGGCTGTAAGCGCTCATGTCCAGCTTTCATTCACAAGAACCCACAAAGTCCTTCTCTGCAGGGCTGCTCTCAATGCCACCTTCTCCTAGACTGTATATAATAATAATAATTGCATATTATTTCTTGGATGCAAGACAGGCAAAGCGGTTTACATTCTTTTAAAAATTCTACTGTATTTCATTATAACCTTATTATTTTAACTTACAGATAATAAGAATTTTAACTCAGATGCATGCCAATAGCTGAAAATTAAAAATTAAATATTTTGTTTTTCCTATCTATCTTTCACAAGAAACTGTTTATCCACATGCAGAAAGATATCAGCAAGTTGATGGTCAAAGATATTTATTAAGGTAGAAAGAAGTAACAGTATCCCTTCTGAGAAACAGATCTAAATCCTGACAATGACAAGGGGGGTGATTGTGCAATCTTTTTGTAGCTGGTAGTCAAAACTCGGATTTTGGAGCAGTGACTATGTGGGAATTTACAAGAGAAACTAGTTGGCAAGTGATCCATCCCCATACCTATGTATAATTCAGAGTAACATAACAAGGCTAAAAACATTAGTTCAAACGTTTTACTTTTTTTATTTTCACTAAACCTCTCACCAAAGAATGAAAAGATGGGAATTTCAATTATCCATTATAATAAAAAAAAAGGAAAAAAATCTGAGGAAAAGGTAAACTATAAGCCAGATTGATAGATGATACTAGAAGAGTTCTGTTTGGGCTTGTCCCCTTGTAATAAAACAAATGAGTACATAACGAACTGCACAAAATGTGACAGTCGTTCATGTAATGGTTACTAATTTGGGGAGGGAAGGCATCTAGATCAAGTAAAATCATTGCAACTGTTACTAGGAAGTTATAGTGTGATGTTTTTGCACACCACAAAGACTAAAGTGTTAATTTTAAGTAAGTTGCTTAACAAATTTTCTAGAAAAACAAGGCTTCAAGATGTTACAGTAACTGAAACATCCAGACATTTTTAAGCAGGATTGTGATAATACTGGGATAACAAACTGCTACAACGCACTGATATCTGTATCATAGTTCTTCATATGCGAGCTTATATTAAAGTGAGGGTAGCATGCTACACTTAACTGTTTTGGAAACTTTGGAAAGTTAACATTGTTAAAAAGTCTTGGCTTCACTTGTTTAAAAATCAATTCACAGACTTGACAGCTGTTTACAACTACATCTTAGCCTACCTCTATACAAGACTGCAGAAAAATAAGCTCTGGGGGTGTGTGTGTGTTTGGTCATATTAAATTAGGAATTTATGAACTGTACAAATTGCCAATACAATTAGATGAAACACTTCTCTCTGCTGAGAAGAAAAAACCCCTTGCTTTATTTTCCTACCAGATTTAAATATATATTATGTATTTGTGGCATGTTTCTAGTCCAATAAACAATAACTGATTGAAGAGGTAACACAGAGATTAGACTTCACAAGCAAATTCATCTGTTCTCCATCTTTAAATATATCCATGCACTATGCAAGAGACCTCAATTTCTTTCATTTTTCCAGCTTTAGCTGGAGCCTCAGAGGAATGTTTTCACTCTGTCAGGAAGGTACATCAACAGGTCACTACAGCAGTGCAAAAAAGATTAGTTCTGTCTGCCTCTGTCTTTACATGTAAAGCCCTGAAAGATGGGTTGATGCAATAGCAATTGCTCTGCATGATAACTGTGTAAGATACAGTTACTGCCCATATTCCTGATGGGCAGTAAAGAGCACAAAAGTAATACTTCACCCATTATTGGTGTACATACATTTCAAAAGCAAAATGTAATAATAATAATTACCATAATGATGGTAACATCCATTAGTTATATCCAGCTTTTCACAGAAGTGAAATGTCAACAGAAAATCAGGGTCAAATGTTGCTGAAGAATCATCTCCATTCAGCAAGTCACAATGTGCTGCTCAAACAAGTTACCATGAGACACTCTATTATGCATCTTTAAAGGGTATTAGCTATTCTGAAATAACTGTCCGTAAATTGGTGATTTTAATTGATGTCATCATCAAGGAGTGCCACTGCCACCACTAAGGACACATCCATAGCAGAGTACCTTCTGATGCCAAAGCTCAGCAGACACAAACATCACACCAGATAAAAAATTCTCAACAGAAACAAGTTTGCTGTGAAATTTTAGACCAGCAACACAACAGGGAAAATCATCTGAGATCAAAAAATACACTGAAGGAGCAGTAGAACCTCTTGTGGCTGGGGCTGCTTCAATCATCATAGGTAACAAGCCGACCTGGAGGACAAGCTTTGATCCATCTCTGGCACGGTGTTTTGTTCTTCCTAATTTTATTAATTTTACTTTAGCTGTGCCAGGTTTCTTCCTCAAGTGTTCATACTTCCATATGGCTACTAAACCTTCACAAGTTGTGTTTTCCAGTTTTTGGAAACTGAATAAAAACAAGACCTTAAAATCACCTGAAGAAACAAACTTCTGTGAATCTGTTTCTTCTGCTCTCCTATGTTCCCCTTTCTAAACAGACTCTAAGCAAGGATAGCACTGCTAGTCAAAGACAAAAACAAATCCTGTGCATATAGTTAGGTTAGCTTGTAAGTTTTTCAGTAAATATGTTTTATGGACAAGTTTCATTTCATATTTCTCATATGCTATTTTAGTAATCCTTTCTTTACTGACAGACGGCAAAGTGAATAGAGTTCTCAGGAGCCATGTGCTAAATTTTTACTTCAATCTGCTTTTATAACATCTCTATGCTAAACTTCACCTTAATTATCATCAATACCATTCAAAAACTTTTATTACCACCTACAGAAAGAAATATTTCCTCTTTTTGCATTACTGTAATACTGCCACTGCTACAGGTCCTGGTTTTGGCTGGCATAGAGTTAATTGTCTTTCTAGTACGTGGTACAGTGCTGTATTTTGGATTCTGTATGAGAATAACGTGAATAACATGCTGATGTTTTAGGTGTTGCTCATCAGTGCTTACTCTGAGCCAAGGCCTTTTCAGTTTCCCATGCTCTGTCAGGGAGCAGGTGAACAGGAAGCTGGGAGGGAGCATGGCCAGGACAGCTGATCCAAACTGACCAAGGAGGTATCCTGTACCACAGAACATCATACTTATTATACCAGTGGGGGGGAGTTGGCTGGGAAGGATGGATCTCTGCTGGGAGATGGGCTAGATATCAGGGAGCAGGTGGTGAGCAATGGTACTGTGCATCCCTTGATTCTCTTCAGTTTTATTTGTCTTTCTCCTTTTCATTACAATTATTGTTGGTGGTGGTGTTATTATTACTATTAGCATTATTAGTAGTAGCATTATATTTTACTTTATTTCAATTATTAAACTCTTAACCCCTACATGTATGTCTTGGCTGCCAACATTATTGGAACCTTCAGAAATTACTTTCGTTTTGCAGTCCTATATGCCTATGATACAGAGCAGAAGGAATCATTATAACCAGGAAAGCAATAAATTATTGGAAATACGGCAGGAAAAATATTGTTTATACTGTTTACAGCATCAGTTTGCAGAGGCTGGCTTGGCTTGACATAAGAACTTAATTAGATTTCCTGGATGAAGCTAGGAAAGCACAGATGCAGATGGCATGCTGAAGATCAGCAGCTTGAATGTAGGATGCTACAAAAAAAGGAACTTGGAGCTTGTAATATTTAATTGATCAAACAAGACAGGCTTCTAAATATAAAGAAAACTAGTGATGATGTTACAAAGAAATGGATTTGCTGTGGCTAGAAGAGCTTGACTTCCTATCATGTGAAAAACAATCCTTGAGACACATCTCATGCTTTTCTAGGCTTGCGTATTAAAATCTCATTCTTTCCTCTTAGAATTTATATGCTTTTCAGATCAATAAATTGAGTTATTTTCATCCATTCCCAGCAGGATAGCTAATTTGTTAACATGGCAGGAGGAATGGAAAAAAAAATAAACAAAACCAGAGAAACAGAAGCACTTTTTAAAATAAACATTATTTATTTGCCCTGATAATGCCAGTGCAGTAGCAATAAAATGCATTTAAGGAAGTACAACAAACAGAAGAATAGATAACATGATATCTTTTTTCACATTAAATCCTTGAGGTCACTATGAATATTTTCAGCCAGACTCCGATCCATGTTATCTGGTTGTCAACTCTCTTCAAGTTAACAGCTGAGTGAGGAACCATATATAACTACACTCAGCCCAGATCTATAAAACAAGCAAACAATGGTTATATTCAGCTGCTTTTCCTTCTCTCAGTCCTGTCACCAGCTTTCCTGAAATGAGAGAAGTTACAGGATCAAGGGGAGAGACTCCATCCTCTCCATCCCTGCCAGGGGAGCACCCAAGATGGCCAGCAGCTAGAACATCAACAGAATAACATCCAAGAGACATTGATGAAAAAAGAGACACACAACATCATCCTGCTCATGGGCTCTGCACTGCTGGGAAGGTTGACCAGATCAGGGTTCTTCAAAGATGATTTCTTATGAAATTTTTCATCATCTCGAAGATGCTTCTGTTTTAGAGGTCTGAGATTGAATCTTCTTTGTCCATCACAACCCTACACTTTTTATTTAAGGAAGTCAAAAGGTTTGGTGTTCTTTTAATAGGAGAGCAATTCTATTAGTTATCAAAACAAAGTATATTCCTAGGGCGAGGATATTGTTCAAAACAAAAAAAACCCAAAAAACAAAACCAAAATACCTTTTCCACCAAGAAACAAACTACTACTACTACAAGATCACTCCAGGGACTATCGCCCAGGCAGAGAACCACAGAACTGCATATGCCCCCAGTCTACACCATCGCAATTACTTCTCAAATCACCAATCTCTTACCTTCAGTAGAAACAAAACCCTCAGCCTCAAATTGCTGGATCACACCATCATAGCCAGAAACCTAGCGCTGCTTGCTGTTAGTGGCATCAACACAGGAGATGCATAGGCAGAGCAAAAGCAGGCAGAGTTACAGACTGCTTCTCAATAATTGAAAGCAAATCTCTTGTGGATAGAGCTATGCAGGACTGGCCAGCACTACTCATTTTTCTGATCTGTATGGAGACAGGGCAGCGATAATAACCACTGAACTTGGAAAAAAATGCCATTTTCAAACATATTGTCTTCTCCATCTGGGCCTGCACTGAGTGCTCTTACATCATTGAAGATCACGGAAGTTTTTTACAGTAGAATACTGTGTGCTCTTGAAGTTACTTAACCACAGGATATCCCATCAAAAATCAACTAAATTTTTACAGACTAGGTAGCAGTTACATAGTGAACTTTCCCATCTTCCTGACAAAAGCAGTATTGCTTATCTAGCAGTCTGGTTAGTTTTCTGAAAGTTTTATCTGCACAAACACCTTCCCTAACAGGGTACAGGGACATCCTATTACGGGTTTCTCAGGATAACTGAAAAGATCTGGTTTGCAAGATCTGATTGCAAACAAAAGAGTTCTAGCTAATGAATTTGAACATCTCTATTTTCATGGGGGAAAAAAGACAGGAGTAAGCATTCAAAACAGATGGGAAGAGGTATTGAATAAATGAAATGATTGCTATTGAGTGGCAGCCTCAATTGAGAAGAGGCAGAGAAGATAATACAAAATTTTGACAAAAAGTCAATACCTAAGAGTTTTTAATCCCAGATCTGAAATCCAACAGTGGTTCATTCTGGATACAATTCTCTTTCAGAAGTGAAATATGCTCCTTGCAATTCATGTCAAGGACTTATTGGTGGACTCAAATGGGTTACCACGCCTTGAGGCTTCTGAATGTGCCTCAGGCTGTTGAAAACGGACAACACAGGAAAATAGCTACAAGAGGTGTCCTGTCCAAGAGCTGCAAACTCTAAAAATCCCAACCACACAGGGCAGATGAGACATTAAAACCAAAGTTCAGCAGTGAATCCCAGAAGATCGAAGCAGTTCCATGTGAGAAAAGAAATGCTTCCATATTCTGAACTAAATCCAGAATTTTCAGTGCTACAAAATTTCCATGACAGATCTTTCCCAGCTGCCCAGCTTTCAGCACAGGAAGGACTGAAGTAAGTTAAGAGGTCAGCTCCCAAGGGAGCCTGGAAAATCTTTGCTCAGATGCAGAGAAATTATACATATAATGCACATTTTGAACCTAGACAGTCTTTCATTAAACAAATCATAAAAATATAAAAGACTAAGATTTCTTCAAAATTTTTTATATTGGAATGATTTTCAGCATATTTTCAGAGCAGGAAATGTCTATAAAGAAAAGGATATGATTGTAGCAACAGGAAGACAACTCATCATTTAAACAATACTGCAAACTGTGCAAAAAAAAGGTATTCTTCATGCATAGGCCTACATGCTCATCTGTGCTTCTCTCAAGCTTGACGTGACCAATTCCTTCAGAAGATTTATCTTGACAAAGATTAATCACAGCCATGACAAGATCCTTAAACATAATCTTTTAAAAAAAAAAAGTAAATGCAGTTGTAGATTTCTATTTTGGAATAGCTAAATACTGAAGACCATGTATTCCACTCTGTTATACTACCTTAAAGGCTCATTTACATGCTTTAGACAATTACTGAAAAAAAGATTTTGCAAGTAGGACAGAAGAAATTAGGAGGTCCTAACAGATGACGCACAGAGATTTGCCAGAGTAACCCTGGAGGTGCCTAATAGATACTCTTCTGCTTTCTTGGTGAGTAAGGGTCCCTCCCTATAGGGAACTCTGAAACAAAGTATGTTTAACTATAATGCAGAAGTATGGTTTTAGGTCTGCATGGAACACAATACTGCAATGGGTGAATGCAGCAGATTAGCTCTTCACCAGGCAGGGTTATCACTGTAGGAGGTTCTGTGCATTTGTCTGCAAAGGGTGACAGGCAGGAATAAAATACCCATCCAGTTCTCTACACTTCTGCTTAGGTAGATTTTCCTTTTAGTCTGGTACAATTAAACTAGTGTTTTTCCACTCAGCCAAGAGAAAGCAGGTGAAATTTTTTTGTCCTCACGACAGTCTGATAACTTCACACAGTTCTCCACTATGACCAGGTGGGGCAGAGGAGGAGCAGTGGCAGCAGCACTGGGCTGAAGAAAAACATCACAAATTCTGTGCTCACCACAGTACAGAGAATGAAGGGGTCATCTCCTGAAGCCTTCATTCCATGGCAGAAGGCAACACCATGCTGACTTAAAAATGGAAAGGCTAAACCTAATGCCATTCACCTGGACTAACAACAGTAAAAGAATGAGAGGTAACAGCCTTTGTTTTAAAAAATTTAACCTCATTATGATGGATTACATGATAAAGAAACTTCTCATAAAAAAAATAAAAAACAACAAAAAAAACCCACTACACCCTAGAAAGATAAAAAATGCAGTTAATACTTTTTTTTTTTTTTTTTTAAGAAAGCTGGAAGTCTCTTGGAAGTCTCTTGGATGTATAACATTCATAAATCAAAAGTTCTTTGGTAGGCTGCACTGACGCCCTTTACGTTCTTCATCTGACTGATTGTGAGACGTCTTCCTGATGTATGAAACATCCCCTTCCTGATGTGCGTAAATTCGGTCAGATTTTTCTCCTTGTTCATTCCTGTACACTCTTCTTTACCTCCAAGATATTTTCCAAATCACATTTTTGAATTGGTAATACCTGATCAATTTAACCAAATATCTAAGTTTAGCTAAAGGCTTTTTTAATTATATGGATATTTCATTTTGGGGGGGGGCAAATTATGCAGGTCTGATGTTCAATAAATCATGTGTCTGAGTCTCTGTTCAGCTGAGTTGGGTCTCTGCTATGTTATTCCTGCTGACTTGCCTGTGTCTTTGTGCAACTGGAGATCCTCTGCAAGAAAAGCTCTGTCCCAAGACAAGCAAACACCTTCATCTCTCTTTCTCAAGTGACAAAATATAATGCAATGGCTAAGCAACAGGAATTTGAGCTGGCAGATATCTGTGACACAAGACTTCCTGGGCATCTGTACTCTTCTAGAGTGGCAGTCATAGGCCACACAGGCTATTCCCTAGTGTCTGAGGTAACATCAGGTATCTTAAACAGTGGAGGTCTGACTTTTTGC
The DNA here is from genome assembly GCF_003945725.1 of Corapipo altera. Taxonomy (NCBI): domain Eukaryota; kingdom Metazoa; phylum Chordata; class Aves; order Passeriformes; family Pipridae; genus Corapipo; species Corapipo altera. Next base: position 1,519,081 of record NW_020884948.1, read on the forward strand.
AGTCTGGTGCTGACCTAGCCATTCTGTATTCCTGAATGAGATGCCGATTCTGCCTTGAAAACAAAACGAAAAGCGTCTTATACAGAAATGACAATAACACCATCTGTGAGTGGAAATGTTGCCAAAGCTAACCATAGAATCATTTACGTTGAAAAAGACCTCTAATATTAGAGTCCAACCACTAACCTGACACTGCCAAGTCCTCCACTAAATCATGTCCCTAAGTGCCACATTTACTTGTCCCTTAATATCTCCCAGGATGGTGACTCAGCTCCTTGGGCAGCCTGTTTCAGTGCTTCGCAATCCTTTCAGTGAAGAAATGTTTCCTAATATCTAATCTAAACCTCCCTCAGTGCAACTTGGAGCCATTTCCTTTCATCTTATTACTGGTCACTTGGGAGAAGAGACAATCTCTACGTGACTACAACCCCTTTCAGGTAATTGTAGAAAGCAATACATTCCCCTGAGACTCTTTTTCTCCAGGCTAAACACCCCCAGCTCCCTCAGCTACTCTTTATCACAACTGTGCTCCAAACCCTTCACTAGCTCTGTTGCCCTTCTCTGGACACACTCCAGCACCTCAATGTCTTTCTTGTAGTGGAGGGCCAAAACTGAACACAGGATTCAAGGTGCGTCCTCACCAATGCCAAGTACAGGGGGACACAATTTCCCTAGTCCTGCTACCAGAGCCAAATGCATTGCATGGACATGTGTTGAATTTGGTCCTCTCCTGGCATCTACCTCAGCAATAGTATCTTAAGCGCGTGGCATCTATAGAGCTTTGCTAAAGTTCAGTGTCCCTGGTTTCTGCCTCAAAAGTCTTATAGATTCACCTAAAAAAATGTGGCTTGGTGAAGTAGGTAATAGTAACACTTCCCTTGGATAGCTACCCACTTTGAGATACAGCTATTAGGAAACCCCAGGACTGGGAGAATTTATGCTCCCTTTCTTATCATGATACTTATACTTTGAAGCCTGATGAACATTCACTTCTTTCCCAAGCAAAGCTGCAGTCCTGGGCAGAAGCAGTCCTGCCCAGCCAGGTTGAGGTCTTGGTATACAGCATACTCCCCAGGCAAGTGAGAAGGTTATAGAGAGAACTGAACCTGCATCTCTCAAATCCTTTAATTTGCAATGTTTTTTTACAAAAAGTGTGACCTTTACTTCCTCCACTATTGTTCTGAAAAAAAGAGGGGAGGGAGGAGAAGGAAGCACCTGCATTTGTTCAGAAGAATGCTTTTTGACTGTGTTCCTCAAGTTGCATTTGCGAAAGAACACCATTTCTAAATCCAGATCAGACTTGAGCAAGAACAAGGTAAGGAGCAGCTCCCTTTGGTCCCCATCAAGCCTCCGCACAAACCCAGAATAACAACCTGTCACTTACATAGAATACAAAGTCAAACCCTGAAATACAAACAGGATATTTCTTGCAAGATGGTGATATTTTCATGATTATATTTTGTGATTCAAAGAACACAGATGCATAGATGATTTCTGTGTGACTTTTACCGGAAGCTGTGAAACCAACAAACCGGGTTAGGTGCCTATCTCATGTAAATGACTAGAAAATATAACAGACAACTATCCACATTTTTCAGCAATTAAATGACTTATTCAATCTGTCTTTATTTATTTAAAGAGAAGAAGGAGTAAGAGCAAACTACGAATCCTTATGTTGCTGAAGTGATCTGAGGATAAATATATTAAAGATTTAAAAAAACTATATAAATAATATGAAGGGTGGATGAAGGTTAGAGCTCACCTGGGTGCATGGATTTTTTTCATTATTTCTTTTGTGTGTTAAAGAGAAATCTAACAATTGAAGTTATTTGGAATGTCTTTGGTCCATCTGAAAATAAACCTTTGCTCCCTCTGAAAATAAATCTGCATCTTCCCCAGGCATTGAAGTAGAAAAACAGTCATGGTCTAAGAATTAGATGAGACAGACTAGGTGCACATACAGTGGAGAGAGTCAGATATTAAGAGTTCTGGACGAAATGTATTTAGGAGAGAACTTGTAAATACTGGGGCTATTAAGAGCTAAATTTTGTCTGAAAAAAACCTACTGTGGCCCTAGGGTATAGTGTATGCCAAAATTCCCTCCCTTTCTTCTCCACACCATTGTTCATTCGGTCAGAATAATTGAATTAAAATTAATTTATTAACAATTAAAATAAAATAAAACTGGATGTTGTCTAAACAACTGGAAAAAGAATCTAGTACCATTCTTTTTTATGACTGAAACCACAAACAAGAAACCCAACTGTTCAGGCAATTAACATCCTTCGAGGGTAAAATCAAATGCTTAACAGTAGTGGAAGTAATAGGGAAAAAAAAGACCTTATAAACACATAAAATAGAACTGCAAGGAATCTGATACTACAAATAATAGCTAACATACCTTTAAGAATAAATACTGATACAACACATCTCTTGATCAAATACCAATAAAAGTAGAACAAAGATATATGTCTTGAAAGATAGAATTTGTTTGTAAGGGATAAAGAATTTCCTGTCTTCCTTGTAACACATTACTGAAGAATTAACTTCAACGAACAGTAGTATGTAATTTGTTATACGATCTGTAAAACCTTCAGAAGGCTCATGAATGCTTTAAAGGACTGATAAATCATACTCTGAGTTGCAGATGAAAAATTTGTGTAAAGTGTCATAGCATTTGTTACTAGTACTTCTATAACACATTTTAGGTAGATAGTAATAAGACACAACCTAAAACCCCAGATAATAATCTACTGCTTCTCATGGACTAAAAAATAATGTAAAGGACCTGAGGAGAGACTTATAAGAAGGAAATAAAATACGAGTCACTTTAGAAACACTATCTAGATTAAAAAACTATATACACATGGAGAGAAGAAGTTCCTGCTTGGATAATGGTAACAGATTTGGCAGTCTTCCTTGTTTGAGATACTATGAAGATAATGAGTGATCTGAGCATCTCAACACAGGGCAAGGAATACAGGTGAGAGTTGAAAGAACATAGAACTCACTGAGGACCAAGTTCTCAATCATCTATTCACTGCAGCAATGAGAAGATGACCGCTATTATGCTTATTTGGTGTCCAGTACCTTCAGTCTGGCCTTGTACTACAGTGTAAACATAACATTAAACCTCAGGTTTGGCCTCCATGACACCTGTTTTCACTGACAGCACACTTAAGCTAATAGTACCATTGGCCATGAGAGACTGGAGAGTCAGTCTCTGCCTCCCAAGGGTAGGGCCTGAGCCCAGCAGTGAGGTCATCATGTGTTTCATCAAAGCTGAAATCAGAGCCTCACCTCCCGGACTCTAGAAAAAATGTGAGCCCCCCCCACACACACATGTTCCCCTTCTAGCCTGTTTCGAGGATGTATTAATGAACAACCTCCCTTTCTTGCTTCAGCTGAAGCCTACAGTTTCCCAGGAGCAGAGGGTGGGGAGAGAAAAAGCAGAGAGCTCCACTCTCAGTTGAAAAGCAGTAAGCAACATCTTGAGTCTGTCCAGGAAATGCAGCTTCTCTCTCAGCTAGGATTTCCCAGTCTCAGCTTGATTCTGTCCAAACTGGACATTGTTGTAAATAAAGATTCACTACTAAATACAGAGGTCCCAGTATTACAACCTCAGCTTGGGGTTCTACATCTGAGATTTCACTGTGAGAAAACAATGATTTAGGATCAAATCTGAGCTCTGACATGCCACACAAACTGTTTTATCTCAGCTGTGAGTTATCCTGAAAAGAATGTTCCCCAAAGGAATAGTTGTAGTACAGCAGTACGTGCAGTAGTTCCTTTGCAAGGTAGTGCCGACAATCAGACAATCACTCCACTGGCTCTTGGCTCTTAGAGAGCCCTTCAGAAAGCCCTTCAGCAGAATCCAGAATTTCTTCCATCCTACTCCTAGGGAGATGATTAGAGCAGAAATATAGGTCTTTATACTGCAGGGAATCTGACATAAAGTAATTTCAAAGGCAGACAGGAGCAACTAGTCCATTATAACTCAACTCTCAACCCAGCAGATCACACTTTCTTTCCCATGGTGTGGGGAAAGCAAAGAGTGTGGAAGCAAAAAAAGTAAGAATTACAAATCACCAGAGACTATATACAGAAGACAGCGTGTCCTGAGACAAGCCCTCCCCACATGACTATAGACATTGATTATTGTCTGCAGTTCTGGGAACATCAATTTGGGAAACATGTTTTTTAACAATTTGTTCCATAGAAGCCTCTGTCACAGGATGTAATTTAGAAGTTTTTGCACTACACTGGGTGGCACAAATGAGAAACCACTGAAAGTAATGAAAAAAACATGCCAGTTCTTACTGAAGCCTGCCATTTGGCTCCAAGTCAGGTTACAGGGGAGTCAGACAAAGTAAAAACAGGAGCCCGAGGATGAGAAACATGTCCTGTGGCACCCACAACTAATAAAATACTGGAACTTGCTCATTACACACCTGTAACCACCACAGTTTCTTCTCGTGCCTGACTGAGGCTCATTTTCTACCACGAGTATGCAAATCAAACCATTCTTATTCCTCAAGGGTAGCAGTGAATTCACCAGGAAAGCGTGAAATATGTACATACCTTTTATTTCTTTCCCTGAGTGCAACAACAAAGACCTTTGCCTCCCTTTTATTTCCACCCTTATTTCATTCATCTGCTCTGATAAGAGCTTCTTTGTTAGATGGACTTTATTTCATGTTTCTCTTTTCCTTCTTTGTACTATTACTTCTCATCTCTCAACATTCATGTATTTCTTGATTTCAAAAAAGAAAGACAATTCCCATGTTAATAGGAAAATTCTGTATGATTTCAATCTTTGTTCTGTTAAATTACTGTCATCTTTCCCTCTTTGCACATTTCTCAAAGTCTTGAGGTAGGTATCTATCATTTGGCATAGTATCCTATCCAGGCCTATCATGTTGCACAGGCTTTATCCAGCATGATCTCTTTTTGGGTCTTCTCATTATTAATGACTTATCTCAGACCACCTGTGAAGGCCCTGATTCATCCCCTTGTTGTTTTCTGATTATTTAGCTGTTTTTCACCTGCAGATAGCTCTTTACTGCTGTTTTAAAGCAAACTGCTAGATACACTAACACTCATCACTTCGGTGTTTTGTATTTCACAATTTGACTCACTTTTCAAACTGTTCTGTAATCATAAATGTCTTTCGTCTTTACTCTGTGGGTGTTCCCCAGAACTCTTCTGTCACTTCTCCAATCTTTTTCTCTTCAATCTTAGCAACCAACATTTTTATCTCCATTCATGGTAAATGTTATCATTGTCAGATGACAAACCATTGTAGTCATCTGTTTATTTTTTCTCCTTGTATATCTTTGATTTTATCTTTGCTTTTTTTTTCCCTTGTTTTTCCATAGATGAAAAAAATGACCACCATAATTTTATTTACCTTAAAGCATGTATTTTCATGACATATTGCCATATGGCATAGAAAAACATGATGTACCTCTGAATAAGACAGCTCAGGACAAGGGAGAACTGTTTAAACATCAGACTGCTGGGAAGATCTGGGTAAACCATTGCAGTCATTCGTTACTTGAGCTTTCTCCAGTGAGGCTTAATCCCGGTTCTGTTCCACACTTTTTGGCAGGTTTCAGGCTTCGTTACAGCAAAGTGCTCTCTGTGGAATCTGATCTCACATCTTTAGCTATGCCATACTATCAATATCAGTTTCCTTCCAGCTTTGCATTGTTCTTTTCTTAAATATTGTCCAAAACACCTATGTAATCTTTTTACTATAATACTTTCATTTTTCTGTTTGCCTTTTTCACACTTGTTCTCAACCTGTTTATAAGGATTAATTATACCCATGACATTTGAAATCACTTCCCAAGGGCAAAAACTAGCCCAGAGAAAGAGCAGGAGCTTCATCAGGAACTTTTATTTAACCAGGGCTAAAAATAATTATGGAAATTTTTTTGGCATTTCAGTTTATGTTTTAATACAGGAATCAGAATTTACTTAATTCTTAAAACAAGATTAAATTGTCATATATTGTTTAATAATCAAAATATCATATGCAGAAATCTCAATTACTCTTAGGAGTCATTTAATACATTTATTATATACATTATGTACATATATACATTTACAATTAATAGAACACTGACAACCAACAGAACTAATGACTCTGAGTGTTAATTACCAGGATTAATTGATATAGGTAAAATTTTCATGGGTAGAAATTCTGAATCAAAACTAAAATTTTTGTGGTTTTGGATTACACAGTGCATGTGGTTTTGCATAATATTTTCAAGGAAGAAACAATATTTTTTGTGATTTCTACATATGTATAGAATTTTCATTGCCACATGGACTGAAACTATATTTTTCTACTTTGAAAGGATTAAAAAAAAATGTTGTGGAACAAAAACAAAATCTACATGGATAAACAGAAGATCAACATCCTTAAATATGATTTTGGTGTTAAACAAAGGTCTGACAAAGAAAAATTAGGTCCAAAAGCGCCCTTGTTTTTTTCAGGATGGTGGGACTGAACAAAATATAATATACAGTTCTAGTTTTTCCTCATATTCACTTTGCCTCATAACTGGCTAATACATCCTTACAGAGTCAGTCAACTTTCTCCCCATTCTTCCTTCACTGTTCACTATGTAAAATAGGGGTAATGCTAATTACTTACATAATAGAGGTAACGGGGATATTAAATGCTGATGAGAATACTTTATGCTGACAATAGTTTGACCCAAGCACTGTGTTAAATACTATAATCAGTACAACTGCCAATTTCTCCACTAAGAAATTTTCTGTGTCTTTTAAGAAAGACAGATGTCTGTCAGGTCATATACACAGTACATACATCAGATAAAAGTTGTGGTAAGCTGGTGAAGTTCCTACTGGTTGGAAAAGAAAAAGTATAACACATAAACACACACAAAAGAGAACCCAGCGAACTACAGGTTGTTCAGTCTTACCTCTGACCAGCAAGATGGCAAGATCATGGAGCAGAACCTCCTGAAAATTATGCTAAAGCACACAGACACAGAGAGGTGATTGGTGGCAGCCAATATGACTTCACTAAGGGCAAACCATACCTGACAAATTTTGTGACTTTCTATGATAGGATTACAGGATTGTTGGGTAAAGGAGAGTGGCTGATGTCATCTACTTGGACTTGTGTAAAGTATTTGATGCTGTCACACCCCACATCCTTGGCTCTCAAATGCAGAGACATGGATTTGACGGGTGGAACACTCAGTGGATAAGGAGTTAGCTGGGTTGTCAAACTCAAAGAGTTGACTCAATGTATGGATGGAGACCAGTAATGAGTGCTGTTCCATATTGGGACCACTACTGTTTAACATCTTTTTTGGGGATAGTGTTGGCACAGTGGGATTGAGTGCACCCTCAGCAAGTTTGCGTGTGACACCAAGTTGAGTGATATGGTTAATACTCCAGAGGGAAGGGATGCCATCCAGAGGAACCTTGGCAGGCTTGAGAGGTAGGCCTATACAAATGCCATGAAGTTCAACAAGGTCAAGTGTAAGCTCCTGCTTCTGTGTCAGGGCAATCCCAGGCTGGGCAATGAGTGAATTGAGAGCGGCCCTGTGGAGAAGGACTTGGGGGTGTGGGCGGATGTACACTCACAGCCCAGAAAGCAAACTGCATCCTGGGCTACATCAAAAGGAGCATGGCCAGCAGGTTGAGGAAGGTGATTCTACCCCTCTACTCCACTCTGGTAAGACCCCACCTGGAGTGCTGCATCAAGCTCTGGGGTCCTCAGCGCAGGAAGGACATTGACCTATTGGGGCAAATCCAGAGGAGGACCACCAGGATGATTAGAGGGAGGAAGCACCTCTCCTATGAATACAGGCTGAGAGAGTTGGGGTTGTTCAGCCTGGAGAAGAGAAAGCTCCAGGGAAATCTTATAGCAGCCTTCCAGGGAACATAGTGACAGGACAAGGGGTGATGACTTTAAACTGGGGGAAGGCAGATTTAGATTAGATAGTAAGAAGAAATTCTTTACTGTGAGGGTGGTGAGGCACTGGTACAGGTTGTCCAGAGAAGTTGTGGATGTCCCATCCATGGAAGTGTTCACTGTCAAGCTGGATGGGGCTCTGAACAGCCTGGTCTAGTGTAAAGTGTTTCTGTCCATGGCACTAGAAGTAGATGATCATTGAACCTAGATGGTCTTTAAGGGCCCTTTCAACCCAAACTTTATTATCCTATTCTATGACTCTAATTACTCTAGAGGGGAAAAAGAGTCACTTAAATGTAGAAACAACAGAGAGATTAGGTTTACTGAAAGTTAGGTGTTGCAGGCATGCTGTCAGGTTCTACAGAGACATGAAAATCTTATTTAGAAAGCTGAATAATTCAATTTTACTCTAAAGTAGAGTCATAGGCCTTTCTATTAATGTTACAGAAACATTATGAGAAAGTTATTTGAACTCATTCTCTCCTAAACTGCTACAGGTCAATGTCTGTTGGCTTGCAGCTGTTGGTCAAACACACTCGTTCCCTTTTATTAAGAGCTATAAGAGAGGTATAAAAGTTGCAAAACACTAAAAAGTGTAGAATTCACTCATGGTTTTGGAAGTTGCAAGTTGGAGGACACGTGTTATTCAAAGAGAAGGTCACCTCTTCTGTGTCTCCAGATACTACAGGAATGAAACCCACCCCCGTGCCCTAGTCTTGAAGTCAGTAGCCAAGGTACTTTTTCTTACAGCATGTAAATTAGAGAAAAGAGCCAACATTTCCTAGAAAGGCAGCAGACTTTTAATTTAAAATTCCTTTTTAGAAGTTTCAATCTATGTAGAGCTAACTGATTTACTGCAAAGATTTTTTTTCCTTCCTTCTCCTCAAATTCTACTTTATTACTGCAATATGTTCTTTACATGCATGTGGAAAAGAACAGAGAGGGGAGGTAAAGAGATGTGACCAACTAAAGAAATTATCTTTTTTCCTTTTTAAGTTTTTAAAACAAATCCCACAAAAAAAAAGTAAACATACCACTAGGCATTCGCTAAGGACTAGCTAGATGGAAATAGGCAAGCATTAACTAGCTTTATAATATTTTCATTCTCTGAAAAAACAATGAGGATGTGGATATTTACCACAGTGGAAGGAATGAGTAGTTATTTTTACATCCAGACATCAAGGAACAGTTAGATAGGCTCTGTAATATGCAGTGGCAAAGACATTTACTAATCTAGTATATCTTTTCAAATGAGATTATATTCTGCACAGCAAATTCACTTGACTCCTTCTAAAAATACACAGAAACAATAATGAGCCAAGAGCATAAGACATAACTCATGCCTGCATTCAAAAAAAAAAAAACTCCCATGGAAGAGCAAGCAGTAGTGATAGTAATGCTTGAAGGTTATAAAAGAATCGAGATCTATAAAGGAAACTTTGGGGAGCTAATTTTATTATCAGATGCATCTGAAAAAATGTCAGGAAATCTTTTATACACTTTAGTTACTTCAGTTGGGTTTTTTTACTATTTAAAATAACCTAAATCAGTTTGTGAACCTAGTTAAAGGCTGATTAGACAAGCACTTTAGACAAGAAGAAATTTCAAGAAGTACTGATCTTAACAAGGTAGATCTGTCACAGCCAAAATAAGGCCTATTTTGGCTTATTTAAGAACAATAAGCAATCCATCAATTTATGTAAGTAGAAACATGTAATTTATCTTGTAGTTTTTAAAAGTAAAGCGATCAACAAAGTCATGGTCACATGCATTAATTTTTCCCACTCAATATTGTTTAAACTCCCATTGCTTTTAGTCCTAGACAATGCAGGAAACATATTGAGATAGGAGCCTTCCCAGATCAAACACTAATGAACCTCATTACTTTGAGTTTTTGTTCCCTACCATATACTCTAGAAAACCCAGACTATATTGCCCTAAACAACGGTGGTCTTGGTGTTTAGAATCCATTTACAATCAGAAAGAAAAAGAGAGATTGGAATTTTACAAAAAATGTCAGTTAAGAATAGGACAGGAGACTGCATGGGAAACAAACATAAAAGAGAATAAAAAGGATACACCTGGAGCCTTGTTGGTTCATGAGAGAAAAATGGTGATCTAGAAAAGTTTTCTAGAAAGGTCCTATTAAGGGAACTGAAAACTTAACAGACATTTGTTTGGGCTACAGTAAAACACTAATAAGTGTTATTTATAAACAATTGCATATGTAGTTATCAATTGAAGTATGATACATTTGATACATTTTCCCCTATAGTAATCTCTGTGTTTAATCCAGTTGTGAATTTATTAGAGAGTAAACCTTTCACATGCACAAGCCAGATATTCAGAAATCTAGTTAATTAATTTGAAAGGCCTAATTTCGGAGACCTACTACCTGTAAAAAGTGATATTAAAAGAGATTTCATAAGAATATGAATGGATAATTGCAGAGATTATAGACTGCTGTTATAAATTCCTGATTTTTATTCACTGCTTTACCCAATAGCTGGATCATTCTCCCCAAACTCAACATTTCCAAAGGAATAAAGGTGTCAGGCGAGCAGGTATCAGAGGTTTCAGCTATGCCATTTGCCTCCTGCCACATACTTATAGGTGATCATCAGCTGAACAAGACATGGAATAAATGCATGTTTGCATTGCTCAGTATACCTTGTGCTGGTTTGACTGCATATTTTGACTGCAATATATAGGTCCTGCTCACTACAGAGACTCTAGTCTCACAAATATCCGTGGGACTTCAAGTAAAACAGAAATCAAATATGTTATTGAAGAGAATTTTGCAGGTAATAGACAAAGATATAGAAATAATGGCATTTCCCTATTATATAAAACCTGGAAAAAACAGCTCACCTCTTCACAACCTCACTTCTACGTTTTTGTGTTTCCTGCCTCCTTAAACATAGGTAATGTTTCTAATTCCAGAGGACTAGTCTTTCACAGCATAAAGACAATGGAGCTCTGCTATTTTATGGCAACCAAATATATAACAGAGTGTATTTTTCTCAGTCCTAGGTTTGAAAAGTTGCAATAAACATCAGAAGATTCAGTGATATTATATTGTAGTACATAGCCCATAGTCAACCTGCTAGCAATAATCCACTCTAATTGCAATTAAATAAAAGGCATGCAAATGTGCTGAATTGCAAAGATTAAAAGTGCTGAGGAAATATGCTTCCACTGAGGTATTATGTACTGAGATAAAATCCAGAACCCCAATTCAAACTTTTTGATACTCACCAAGCACCCCACAACTAAATCCTTAGATATTAAGTTATGACAGTTCATGTTTTCATTTTAAATCCACATTTACCTTGATTACCTGATTTGGCTTGCCACTTCATTTTTTATTAAAGGATTTTTTATTCACAAAACATGTTTCAAAGAAAGTGTGCTTGTTGGCTCCTTTTCCACTGTGGTAGCTTTACTGTCTTTCAACTGAAATCTCCATACAGCAGAAAATCATCATTAATGGAAACAATGTAGAAACTAAAATTAGTGTCTCATTATTCAGAAATCTTTTAATATTCTTCCTTGTGCTGCAGTAAATTGAGTTGAGGAATAACTAGTTTATTTTGTGGAATGTGAGACCTAATTACTGCTTCACTGTACAAGAGGTACTAAATTATACATGGATTTTATCCTTTAAAAATACTTCAGTTTGTGGCTTCTTCCCCACTCATCTAACTTGCTTTAAGCTGCAATGTTTTTAGCTACAGACTTCTTTAAAAATAGTGTGTTTTCCAGGAACAAATATTATAATATTGACAAATCCACGTATTGGTTTGGGGTTTTTTTTAATACAGTAGAATTACTTCTGAAAGGAGTATACAATATATGAACCTTCTAAACTTCATGTGACATTCCTAAAGTTCAAAGGTTTTGAAGTTATTAGCACTCTTCAGCCAAACTGCTTCATTATCCTAGTTACATCCTCTCTAGTTACCTTCGCTTTTCTCTTGTTCATAACCTCAGGCTTTGAATATGCAAGTTATACAGTAAAATACAGTAAAATCCAAAAGTGAAAATTGTTGTATGTAGGAAAGAAGAAATCAAGATAAGAACATACAAATCCTTCTGTCATCCATAAGAAGTCATATGAGATACAAGGAAGACTCTTAGTAATTTTATGAACTTGCAATGTTTTATAACTCAGACAAGGTAAACCATCACTGAGGTAGAGGACATGGTCTCAGGTTGGTAATAAAGGGTTTAAAAACAACCACAGGCACATCCTCTTTAGAGAAACAAGTTTCAGAGCAAAAGGTACACTGGGATGAAGCTTCATTTTCTCTTCAGCATCAATGACATGATAGTTATTTTAGCAGATGAGAAGTCTTAGATGTTACAACAAGACAAAGCAATAGTGCTAACTATACAGAGCAAAAACCTGTAGACTAATTGTGTGCTAGCCCTAGAGACAGGAAGATAAATTATCCTTGTGTTATACCAGTGGTCCCAGGGCTTGCCATTGGAGAGAAGGGGAGAATCCTTTCACTTCATCATGATATATTTTAAGGAATATTTTTTTTCCCCAAAAAACTAGGCAAATAAAACCCAGAGACAAGAAATGAGTTTTCCTTTGACCTTTGTCACAAAGTTCCTGAAGACAAGTTCTCATAAGGACCTCATAATAATGGGGGGAGGGAGTAGTGTGAAATAATAGCCTTCTCTTGATATCGTCAGGGAAATTGAACACAGATTCTTGTGTATTATTATGTTTTAACACCCCGGATGCACACAGGTACTGTATGTTCTATTGCAAACAATCCATTACATTTATTTCAAAGATAGGAGATGAAAATATTTAGACAACAGTGCCTCTAATTTACAGTTAAAATTAATTTAAAAACCAAAAAAAACTTCATGTGACCTCTGGAGTAAAGCAACAGACCATCATTAATTTGCTGTTTGGGAATGCAGAATTTTACAGTGTCAGATTGCAAGGAGGAAGAATCAAGTTTTTACTTTCACTTTTCAAATTCTAAGAATCCAGGAAGCAAACCTTACCGAAGTGGCACTGTCTTGTAAATTAGTGTTATACTACAACTTACTGCATTTTTTTTTCTCTCAAAGCCATTTATCCCAAAGGTAAAACAGTAAATATAATCAATTATTCCAGGTATTATATTCTTTTAAGAACCATATCTATTTGTGCCAGAAACTGGACTAATAAAATTCACTAGATGATCATAAGCTACCAGAAGGTTTGAGAAGTTCATCATTTAGACATCATCAGAGATCTTCATCTAATTGGTCCCAGTAACCTAAGAATGTCAGTCTAATGCAATTCTCTTGGCTGCATGACCTAATTGCTCCTCCTAAGAAAATACGTTTTTAAAAAACTCTATTTTAAAATGTTCCATACTTTTTGCACTGGAATATATATGTTCATCCCAGAAGATTCATTACAGACCAAATTCAATACTGTATTCATCTAAAACATCGGTTTAGCCCAATTAACTAGAATAAAATCAATTGACCTGAACATAGACAAACTTGTCATATTGTTGACTGCTGTATTTTGTTGCTGTGCAGGACATTCGAATTTCTACAGTCTAGTCCAAGAGACTAAAACTGAGCTAGGATTCAATCTAGGTTTGAACTATGATGCTGAAACATGTGGAGGCTGCTAAAATATTGCAATTGTTTCTCTTCTCAAAAAAAACCACAAAAAAAACCCAAACCAAAAACAAAACCAAAAACCAACCAACCAAAACCAAAAATCCTCCCCACCAAACCCAGACCAACTAAAATAAATAAATTTGAGATTGAGGCATCTATTAGGTAAATAAATTATATTTCTTTTCCCTGATCATCCTCGCATTGAATCCCAAAATACCATCTCAATTAGTCAACACCACCTGAAATAGACTTTTCATGCTGAGATCCCTGAAGTAACATGAAATCTGCTTCACCATAACATCTGTGGTTTCAGCATGTCCGCATAACTGAAAGGACTAAGTACCATATTAGACTGAACAGCCCAGAACTGATACTAGAATGAATAAGTAAGATACTAGAATAAAGAGTCTATTTACACTGTCTACTCACATTTAGTGGCTTGAATATTACAGTTTTGTTGAATAAAAATAGCTAAACATTATAGGATAGGCCACAACTAGAGCTGCAGTACAATAATATTGTTTTCAAAAGTTAAAAGAAAAACATTGACAAGCTATTGGTTTCAGTCCTTAGCTCCGGACAGGTCTGGAAGCAATAATTTAAATCACTTTATCTGGTTTTCCACAATCACAAATAACCACTTGGTATTATATTGTGTGCTCTTATCAAACTATTTTTTAAAAAGTCACAACTCTGTAGTTCTCAAACTGGAAACTAGGAAACACTTGGATTTGTTTGTTAGTCATAATCTTTTAGGTCTCCTCCACCCTGTTTACTTTTCCAGACTAAACTGGCTGTGCTGTTTCCATCTCTTCTCATCAGTCAGGGTCTTGCTATCTATCACAGCTGCAATTCCAGGCTGAACAAGCCCTTAAAGACTTTGGCAGATCAAACGTTCTCAGTATTCAAGCTCAAGTGCCCCAGTACTGTGTATCAGCACATTTTTGTCTCTTTTTTTTAAACCTGGAGTAATCTCTCATTCCTTGAACTAAGCTAAGGTGACAACACACATTTTTATAGCAGCCTGATGCTTACTTCTTCAGACAGCAGGTATGCAGAACACAATGGGAAGTAGAATGCTTCACCAAAAATATAACAAGTCAATTCTCTCATGGATCATCTTGTTCTCAACTATAACTTCCATACAGTTGTTTATCTTCTTTTTTTTCCTTCTTCAAGAAAAGGAGATGCTTCAGTCCCATCTTTGTGGCCCTTCACAAGACTCTTTTCAATACATCCATGTCTGTTTTCTACTGGATAGCCCAGAACTGGGCACAGCACTCTACATGTGGCCTCACCAGTGCTGAACAGAGGGAAAGGATAACCTCCCTTGACCTCCTGGCACTACTCCTGTTAGTTCAGCCCAGGACAGTTGCGGTCTCTTTTGCTACAAAGGTCCATTGCTGCCTAGTGGGCTCATTAAATTACTTTTAATTAATGCAATGCCTCCATATCTTTAATCCATTGAAAAATTGTGTTAAATTGCAGACCAGTTCTACTTGTCAGCAAAAGCATTTCTTAGAGCAGGCAGAGAATCTGGAGTGTCATGGGGGCTTGAGGTGGAACTTCTGAAAGAGTTACATGTACCATATATTCTGACGCACAGCAATTTGAATGTCACAGACACCTTGGAACTACATCTTGCTTGGTAATATTTTAGCTTGGATTAAAAACATAATGAGTTGATGCCTAATTTGTCCCTTGCTTCATTAGTAAAATTAGGCTTTTATAGATACATTTAGTTGTCAAGTCACACTCCAGAATAATTAATTCTGCCAGACTTTTAGTTTGCTCATTAATCTTATCTGGATAATTTGTGCCATGTAAATGAAGAAGAAGGTTTATGTTTTTAGAATTTTCAGTGGTGTATTACAGATAATCTTTCTAAATGATTGTGGTCATTTAGGAATGTTGAGGATATTATTAATTATGGAAAATAGTTTAATAAGAAATTAATACTTAATGGAAGCTTAAATACTCTTTGGTAAGCTATTTTGATTACTCAGAAATAAGTGACCTTTTCTGAAACATTTTTGATGTAGTGTTCTGTGGTCTGTTAAATCTAATGTTTTAGAATCTAGCAGAATATAGCTCCAAAAAGTTTTAGGCTGACAATCTCAGGCAATCTCTACACAGAAGGTGTTGCAGAGGTTCTAAGATGTATATTTTTCTTGGGAATGGAACATCTTATTAGCTGTAATTTCTTCTGGGCTTATTATGAAAAAAATATGAAGGTAAATATTTTACTGTACAATTGTAATTGTATAAACATTTATTAAGACATATTAGCTATCCACTACAGTTTGGAGGCCCCCAGTCAGCCACGCCACACTAAGGAGGCTCCCGGAGAGGGGAGGGGAGGGGAGGGGAGGGGAGGGGAGGGGAGGGGAGG
>NW_020884948.1:1535475-1586322 GCF_003945725.1 Corapipo altera
GAGGAGAGGAGAGGAGAGGAGAGGAGAGGAGAGGAGAGGAGAGGAGAGGAGAGGAGAGGAGAGGAGAGGAGAGGAGAGGAGAGGAGAGGAGAGGAGAGGAGAGGAGAGGAGAGGAGAGGAGAGGAGAGGAGAGGAGAGGAGAGGAGAGGAGAGGAGAGGAGAGGAGAGGAGAGGAGAGGAGAGGAGAGGAGAGGAGAGGAGAGGAGAGGAGAGGAAGCTCGGAGCACACAGTGGTTTGCCAGTCCAATTTGGGGGAGGGGAGGGGGAGGGGGCCTGGCGGGTTTTGGGGTCCCCGGACTGGCAGGAGGGCCGGTGGGGCAGTCCTGCTTGGAGGGTCGTGGGTGGGCAAATCTCCCTGGGAATATCCCTTGGTCTGTGTGTAGATGGCTCAGGAAATGTAGGGAGTGAAGTCTTACCCTAATCATCTTAGCAGGGGAGAAGCTTGTATGCCCTTATGAGGTTGCGAGCTATGCTGGTGAAGGTATATGCCTCCAGCAGAGTCTCTCATGCCAGGTGGGTCAAAACTGAGGGTCAGATAAAATGTGTCCACGAGCAGGATGAGCTCACTAGCCTTCCAGCAGTCATCCCAGGAGAACGACAATCCTAATTCCAAACCCGGGCAGATGGAGCTCGCTTAGCCCTGTAAGGCCATCCATCTAAGAGAAGGACACTCTAATCAAACCTATGTCCTAAGGACCTCATTGTCAGTGTCCAAGCTTGCTAGGCCCTGACAGATGAACCTTAGGATTAAAGGGTGGGTCCAGTTCCACGTATGCTGCGTCTCACCTAAAAAAAATCCATCACGCAGATTCGAGGGTGATATCCACATTTGTCCCTGTAGCTACGGGCGAGGGTTGAAACAGCAGGTGATAAGGTGCACTGGAAGCCGCAGACCCAACTCTGCATGCAGGTGGTTCAGGACACTGGTCACTAGAGACAGACACCGGAGATGACAGTCTCTTTCAGCAGCATCCCAAACGACCAAGCAGCCTTTTTCAAGGAGTGCACTGCTTACTCCACTTGGAGAAGGGCCTAGGAAAGGTGGCCTAACCAAAGCTCATCTCGCCTTCATCTGATTGGTTAACTGCGACCAACGGGTATCTTCTTCCAATAGGGTCACACAAAGATCAAGAGACAAAGGCATGCACCTGCATTCAAAGCTGTACCCAAATTGACTCTTGCATGCTGGAACATCAGAACCATGCTTGATACTGAGGATAATGGACATCATGAGCATTACTCTGCCCTAATTGCCCATGAACTGGCTCATCTCCACATTGACATCGCTGCTCTCAGTGAAGTTCATCTCCAAGAGGAAGGCAGTCTTAGAGAACAGGGTGCTGGTTACACACTCTTTTGGTCAGGTAAACCCAGAACCAAAAAACATCTTTCAGAAGTTCCTAAACTCGAAAATCTGCTGACAGGTCACTCTGACCGCATTATCTCCCTACGCCTTCAACTACGCAACAAGCAACACTTTGACGTCTTTATGTGCCCCATCTCTCCAAGCTGACCATGCCGAAAAAGATAAATTTTACACCAACCTGCACTACCTTATCCAAAAGATTCCTGCAGATGACAAGATCATTATCCTTGGTGATTTCAACACCAGAGTAGGAAAGAATTTTGAAGCCTGGAAAGGAATATTAGGCAAGCATGGTGTTGGAAACTGCAATGATAATGGTCGACTTCTGCTAGAATTCTGTGCGGAGCAACAGCTCACCATCACTAATACTATCTTTCAGCAGAAAAATAGTCTGAAGACAACCTGGATGCATCCCAGATCTAAGCATTGGCACCTCATCGATTATGTCTTGGTGCGAAGGAGAGATGTCCGCAATGTTCACCATACTCATATGATGCCCAGTGCAGAATGCCAAACAGACCATCAAGTTGTGTGCTGTAAACTTAACTTCAATGCTAAGTTCAAACCTACAAGGGGCAGTATCCCAAGGAGGAGACTCCAAGTCAACAATCTCCAATCTGCCACAGTGAGAGACAGATTCCAGGCAAATCTTCAAACTAGGCTCAAAAATCATTCCATAGATTCTATAGATGCCTCTTATGAAACAATCTGGCACCATATTAAAAACAGCATCCAGCAGTCCTCTGAAGAATCCTTAGGGTTCTCCTTCAAAAAGAACAAGGACTGGTTTGATGAAAACAATCAAGAAATCCAGGAATTGTTGAGGAAGAAGAGAACCGCTCATCAAGCACACCTTGCTCAGCCATCCTGTCATGTAAGAAAAGCAAGCTTTCGTCTTGCATGCAACAAGCTCCAACAGAAACTCTGTGACATCCAGAACAAGTGGTGGATCGATCTAGCTGAAAAAACTCAATTATGTGCAGATACGGGTGATCACAGAGGATTCTATAAGGCCCTGAAAACAGCATACGGGCCTACATATCAGGTCCAAAGCCCTCTACTCAACACTGATGGTCAAATGCTTCTGACAGATAAAACCTCCATTCTGAATCGTTGATCTGAACACTTTCAGACTCTTTTCAGTACTAACCGTGTAGTTCAAGACCCAGCAATTCAGTCCATCACACAACAACCGATGAAGAATGGATATTGCCCCCACTTTAGGAGAAACTCTTAAGGCCATATAGTAGGTGAAAATTGGCAAGGCAGCTGGAGTTGATGGAATTCCACCCGAAGTTTGGAAACATGGGGGCCTTGCACTTCATGCTAAATTTCACGAGTTTGTGGTGCGCTGTTGGGAACTAGGCGAACTTCCATCAGACCTTCGAGATGCAGTCATCATCACTTTGTGTAAGAAGAAAGGTACTAAATCAGACTGTTCAAATTACCGTGGTATTACTCTGCTCTCCATTGCTGGCAAAATCCTGGTAAGAATACTTTTGAACAGACTAATACCTGCTATAGCAGAAAGAATTCTACCTGAAAGCCAATGTGGTTTCAGCAGGAGCCAACAGGAGCACCACAGACATGGTATTCCTTAAAATGATCATCTCACTCCATGAGGATCAGCACGGCCAAATCAGATATGGGGACGTACTTTCTGAGCCCTTTCTAATAACCAATGGTGTGAAACAAGACCATGTTCTTGCACCAACCCTATTCACAATCTTTTTCAGCATGATGCTCCAAAGGGCCACGGCAGACCTCGATGATCCAGGTGGTATCTACATTCCTTATCGTACCAATGGAAGCCTATTTAACCTAAGGCAACTGAAGGCCCACACTAAGACCTTAAACCATCTTGTCCTGGAGCTGCTCTATGCTGATGACACCACCCTTGTCGCCCACACAGAAGCAGCTCTGCAGCGTTTAACATCCTGCTTTGCAGAGGCTGCTGAGCACTTTCGACTGGAAATCAGCTTAAAGAAGACAGAAATTCTCTATCAACCTGCACCTCGGGAAGTCTTCCATCATCCCCATATCACCATTGGCGAATCAGAGCTCAAATCAGTACAGCAGTTTAATTACCTTATCTGCTCGGATGGTAAGATTGACGGAGAGATAGACAACAGGTTAGTCAGGGCATATAGTACTTTCAGAGAACTCCATAAAAGAGTTTGGAGAAAAAAAACCTTGAAGAAAAGTACAAAGATCAGTGTTTACAGAGCCATTGTACTGTCTACTCTCTTATATGGATCTGAATCATGGGTCATCTACCGCCACCACCTGCAACTCTTAGAACGCTTCCACCAACGCTGTCTCCATACAATCCTAAACATCCACTGGTCAGATTATGTGACCAATACATCTCTTCTAGAACAAACAGCAGTCACAAGTATTGAGGCCATGTTGCTGAGAACACAGTTGTATTGGGCAGGGCATGTCTCCAGGATGAAGGACCACCGCCTCCCTAAGATCTTGCTTTATGGTGAACTTGCCACCGGCTGCCGCAAGAGAGGAGCCCCAAAGAGAAGATACAAGGACTCCCTGAAACAACATCTCCACCTTGGCCGTATTGACCAACATAACTGGTCTACTCTGACCTCCAATCGGGAGGTCTGGAGACACACTATCTAAAACACTGCTGCTTCCTTTGAGAACACATGCAGGATCACTCTTGAGGAGAAAAGACAACGCAGAAAGAACTATGCCTTGCAGAATTTACCACCTAAGGAGTCTTTCTGCTGTGCCTTTTGCAACCAGTCTTGTCTATCTCGTATTGGCCTTTTTAGCCACCAGCGTGCTTGTAACAAACGTGGGTAGAGCCCTTCCCAAATCTTCATTTGTGAAGCCCAGCCATGGTGACAGTTTGGAGTTTCTATAGATAAAGCAGATGAAGAAATGCAACAAAAAATCTGAGGTTAATAAGGAACCTTAACAGTTAATGAGGAGGAAATAACTATAATTCTGTTTATTTCAGTGTTGTTTCATTGTTTCAGACATTCTGTCCATCACCTTCCGTAACCAACAGAAGACTTGCAATAGGGATGACAAGAGACCTTCGTACATAAGCCATACCCTTTGGTACAATGGTGAAGATACTTATTTAATCACTGTTATACTGTTTTGGAATACATGAAGATTCTACTGCAGCTTTCTACAGCTACAGGAAAAATTATTGCCATTGAATGTGTCCTTCGGATTACTTAATTGACTTATTTGAAGTTCTCAACGTCTACATATTTTGCTTGACTACTGAAGTAATTAAAAGTAGTTAAAATTACTAAGTAAGTTTGCCAATAGTACTAAATTGGGAGGAGCTGTCAACTCCTCCAAGGACGGAGAGGGAGAGAGACTCCAAAAAATTAGAGAGGTGGGTAATCACCAACTGTGTGGAGTTTACAAGGGCAAGCGCCGGCTTCTGCACCTGGGACAGGATAATACTGGTCTTGTGTAAAGACTGGGGAATGAGATGTTTGAAAGCAGTGCCATGGAAAGGGACCTGGGGATCCTGATCGATGGCAAGCTGAATATGAGTCGGCAGTGCCCTGGCAGCCAGGAGGGCCAACCATGTCCTCAGGGGCGTCAGGCAAAGCATTGCCAGCTGGTCAAGGAAGGGGATTGTCCCGCTCTGTTCTGCGCTGGTGCAGCCTCACCTTGAATACTGTGTGCAGTTTTGGTCACTGCAATACAGGAAAGACGTTTAGCCATTATAGAGAGTTCAAATGAGGGCAACAAAGATGGTGAAGGACCTCAAGAGAAAGCCGTATGAGGAGTGGCTTGCGGTCACTTGGTCTGTTCAGCCTGAAGAAGAGGAGGCTGAGGGGAGACCTCATTGCAGTCCACAACTTCCTCCTGAGGGGAAGAGGAGTGGCAGGCACAGATCTATCTCTTCACTCTCATGCCCAGTAACAGGACTTGCGGAAATGGCAGGAAGCTGAGTCAGGGGAGGTTTAGGTTCGATATAAGGAAAAGATTCTTCACCCAGAGGGTATTTGGGCACTAGAACAGGCTCCCCATGGAAGTGGTCACAGCACCAAGCCTGTCGGAGTTCAAGAAGCATTTGGACAATGCTCTCAGGCACATGGTGCAATTCTTCAGGTGTCCTATGAAGGGGCTGAAGTTGGACTTCATGATCCTGATGGATCCCTTCCAGTTCAGCATATGCTATGATTTTGAGATTCTATTAATCTCTGAAAATGGATTTATCTTTGACAGATTTGAATCCTGAGCCTTTATGTACTAAAGCTATAAAACCAGGAAAAATTTACGCTAAAGATTGATTCTGATGATAAAGTTCAAATGATGCTGCAGACTTCTTGAAAGCCTGTGGATTTAAGTATTTTTGGTCAGACATGTAGTCTATGTCCCATTTTGTGTAACGTGTTCCTTTAATCAAGAGGGCATTTTGTTACTAAGAATGTCTACTGTTTTGCAAAAAGATCCATGACAACAGATAATTTACTAAATATTTTGATTGTGTAATGCAGTCTCATAATTAATAGCCAGTAACACTATTGGGACAATAGACATTTTTGGCATAAAAGGTTTATTCTTGTTTAGCACCACTGCAGTGACGGCAATAATACTTGAAAAGAAAATGTGTGGGTCCTCAGTCCCTGCACAAGGTTCTGCTGTGTGACACAACATAGCTGTTTGTCTCAGAATGCACCATGCTTTGAGAGAGTAGGCCCCTTCTGTGGGTGCCCTGCAGGGGAATTATGCATAATGTTAATTTTTTTATTTACCAATAAAGCAGAATGCTCACTTTATATAACAGATTACCTTAGGCCTTAGAGAGCTAATTATATTTTTGCAATTTGACCTTCATTTACCACAACCTTTTTTATTTTGGCTAAGAATCATCTGACTCAACAGTTCATTATAGATTAGGATCTCATTCTGGAAATTTATGGATAACTTAATAAAACAAGTTGTGACCCTTGTTGGAAGTTTAGTTTAACCTAAGTAGCAGCTGGCACATGGCTTCATTGGATAAGAGAGATATCTGTGTTTTGAAACTACCTCATCCACGATCAAGAAAGTTACTTTCCTGCAGCTCCTTATTTACCCAGTTAACAGAACAAAGATAAATCCCATTCCCTACAGGCTTGCCAACATGACCAGAAAACACCCTTCCTTTCCAGTCAGAATATGTGGGACAAAGCAGAACCTCCCTTTGCTGCAAGAAATCCCATTCTGAAGCAAACTTCTGAATATTTAGTTTTTAAAGTAGTGTAAACAAAGAGGCTACTTGTGACTTAAGAGCTTTATCTCCAGTAGAGAATTACATTGGTTAAAGCAATGTACAGACAGCTTTAGGTTTCACTTCTGCACCAAAAGGTTAATAGCTTGGACTTTTTTGCTGTTGCTGAAACTCTATAAAACAACTCAAGAAAAAATCCATAAATTAATTGAAAGGGACTTGTTCCCATTGCACAGTTTATAGACCTTCTGTATTTATAATGGTTTATTTTTATGACACTTATATCCTGCACATGACCTAGGAGGATATGTGCAGAGGTCAGTCAGTAGGTAGTTGTTGGAGATAATAAAGGATTGGTATACACAGTTCCAACATATGAAAAAAATGGAACCTAAGGAGCCTTGAAACTCAGACTGAAGTAGACTGAGAGTAGGTTTTGTTTGGAAACTCTTATATATATTACGATTGTGCACACATATCTTACAATTGTAACAATTCAATTTATAATGCCTTTCTCCATATTACGTTAGAGAATAGGGATCACTAGATTCATGTGATTGTGACATGAAATACCTGGCCTCTGTCTTATGGTTATTGACCATCTGAACAACAAAATGAGAGTAGACATTAGGCATCCTATGGCACAACTGACTTCTGCTTTTACCTGGTTGAAGACGCCAACAGCACAGAACTTGCAGGAAGGCAAGGACAGGGTGTATTAAACACTAACTTGTTTTGGCAACAGAAAATTACCAGACAATATAAGTTTTTTACTATTGTAGGCAATAAAGCAAGTTCATCTTGTCGCTGTGGCTATGCATTCTCTAACACAGTCTATCATAAGATGGGAGATACAAAGTTTTATAATCGTTTGGTGATTTCAGTTGCGCAACATTCTTGAAAACTATTATTTTATTTTTTTCTCCTGCATGACAATGGTTTACTCCCCACACATAGACAACCCAGCACTTTCATCCGGGATGCACAATGTTTTTCCTAGGGTCTAACTCCTGTGCTTTCTCCTGCTTCCAGTGACTTCCAAAATTTATCCATCCTTGACTGAGTTGTAGTGAACACTGTTTGGGGATGGGGAGAGAAAGCTGAACTTTATAAGCTTGTTGTATTTAGAATGGTTCATTTTTAATGGCATCTACATCCTGCATATAAGAAAGAGTGTATCTACACAGACCAGAGATAAAAATGGAGCATTTTTATCCATGGAGATACTGGAAATTAAACTACCTCTTTCCTATTCTTGCCATAAAATGGTTTATAGTTGAAGAATATTAGATGCAGTTTCTGTAGGAACATCATATGGATTCCCAGTCATCATTACCCTCCTGAATTTTATATAGAGATCAAAAGCTTGTTGACCACAAACCATAAACTGAAATTTGTCTTTAAATTTGTCCTTTCCTTTTTACTTTCTGAAATATCCCTTCTTTCTACTTCGTGAAATATTCCTACATGTTAGAAATAGGATGGTGTTCTAAAGTGTATATCAAAGTCATTACAAGTTTTTATATATTTCTTAAAATATAATTATTACTGAAAAATGCTGTAGTATTTTCAGATACTTTATCTTGTACTAAAATATTGGTTTTTAGTGTTCTAGGGAATGTACCCGCAAATGGGTAAGATAATGATTTGAATAGTAAACTGTTAGTTGTTTTTTGTTTACAAAATATCTAGCTTTAAACTAATTTGTATATAATTTTCCTTTTCAAATTAGAATGGTCTGGGAAAAAATATTGACTAAACCAAAAAAACTCCACAACAACAACCAGAAAAACCATCTAACAAAAAACCCAACCAAAATAAGGTTTGTTGCACCCTTTTATTTTATGGACAAATAGATAAATGGTTTTGAAAACCCTACAACTTCTATACACTTAAATATATATAGATATCCTTTGTTTATTGTACATGCATTGGACAGCTAAGGTAGCCAGAACCGTATCTTTGAACACAGAGGACAACTTATTTACCAGAGATACAAGCAACAGGGCAGCACATACATGTCTTCAAAGATCTGCTCCTCATTTAACCAGTGCCTCAGAGGTGGTAATAGTATCACCCAAAACATCCATGGCACAAGCTTAAGTCCTATACAGCCACTCAAACCAGTGCTCTGTGCTGGCAGACAGGCTTCCTAACACTGACAATTACCCTTAAACACCACTTTATACTCTCAGCCAACAGCAAGACTGAAGCAAAAAGCAGGTGTCAAATGACTGATTTAGTTAAATTCTCCAGCTGGGACTATCTGTG
Organism: Corapipo altera; assembly: GCF_003945725.1. Taxonomy (NCBI): domain Eukaryota; kingdom Metazoa; phylum Chordata; class Aves; order Passeriformes; family Pipridae; genus Corapipo; species Corapipo altera. Next base: position 1,544,319 of record NW_020884948.1, read on the forward strand.
CTGAAACAGCTAAATGGTTTTGATCGTCTTTTCTACACCATGTCAAATTTGACAGACTTAAATTAAATATGGGGAAGGTCTTGAATCTAAGCCCTTCTCTTTCAGCTGACAAGTATTTAGACCTAACAGTCTCTTACTCAGGAAACCAGGCAAATGTTGGAAGCTATTTCATTCAAAATCTTATGTAGTAAAAAAAAATACAATTTATTCAATCAGCTAAAGCTGCCAGAAGGGGAACATCCGCAGAAGAACAGAAACTCCTTTCATTGCCTCCATTAACCATCTGGCAACTTGTACATGCTCAGTCTGAGACAAAAGAAAAATCACAAAATATGCTGAGCTGGAAGGGACCCACAAGGATCATTGAGTCCAGCTCCTGGCCCTGCACAGGACCATCCCCAAGAGTCACACCATGTGCCTGAGGGTACTGTCCAAATGCCTCTTGAACCCTGTCAGGCTTGGTGCTGTGACCAGTTCCCTGGGGAGTCTGTTTCAGTGCCCAACTACCCTCCGAGTAAAGAACATTTTTCTAATATCCAACCTAAACCTCCTCTGACACAACTTTAGGCTGTTCCTTCGGGTTCTATCACTGGTCACACAGAGAAGAGATCAGTGTCTGCCCCTCCTCTTCCCCTCACAATGAAGTTGTAGATTGCAATGAGGTCTCCCCTCAGTTTCCTCTTCTTCAGATGGAACAGACTAAGTGCCTTCAGGTACTCCTCATACAGCTTCCCCTCGAGGCCCTTCACCATCTGTGTTGCCCTCCTTTGGATGCTAACAGCTTAAGAGTTTGAGAAACCACTACCTACATGCTTAACAAATCCCAGGGGCTGAGGAGTAGGGTCACATCTCTTCTCCTCATCTCCTTGGAATTTTCTCTCTATACCACTCTGCTGAAACAGTGGGGGTGTTACAGAATTCACTTGTGCCTGAGCAAGGAAAGGTAAGAGATGAAGGCAGTGAGGAGGGGGAGAGCAGGGGGAACTGCAATGGATGAGGACTGACACCCGAAAGAAGTCAACAGTCAACAAGGTTTTGTGAGACTGAATTGAATCAAAAACATGGTGCCAGCTTGGACATCCCAGCTTGGACTAAACCTCATGATGAAGAAAATTAGCCCCCTGAGCACTCATCATTTATTGCTATTGACATTTCAGCTGCAGAGGACTTCCAGTGCTGAATGTGGGGATGAGGCTTCCTCATGCCTCATTAATGAAGCTTCTTTGCCTGTCATTTTCTTTCTATAAACTTGAAATCTTTAAATTAGATTATTCCTTTTATTTTGCATATTATCATTATTATCATTTGCCTCCCTAATTAATTTTCCTGTGCTGAAAAGGATGGTTACCTTCTTGAATAAATCAGCAGAAAATGCCTCCCTGCTTCACAGCTGCATTTAGATCACATTTCTGAGTTTATGAGAGTGGGTGACTTGGAGAACTGTAAAGAAAAGCTTAATTGTTTTCAAATTTGAAAATAAATGGAAACTTGAATCATCCTTCCCTAAGTTGCCTTTTTACCATTTCTTTTTTTTCCTAGTAAATCTGCCAAGTATTACAATGTTTTAATTTGTTACAAAACAGTAAAATGTAATTAAATGCCCATAAGCTTTATTAGTAAAACAAAGACTTGCTCCAAAATTAAAGCTATGGTGTCTGATTTGACCCTTCAATATGCTTGTGAACTGTCAAAACAAGCATGCATGCATGCAGAATATGATGGGAGCCTGCCTCCTCCATCAAGAGAATCAGAATTTCAGAGGTTTCTTTCTTAAGTTTATATGTTACACAGACATACCTTGTTCGAAAGAACATGCAACTAGCTGTGTGGCTCCATGACTGAATAAGTGTCTCCTTCCGTGCTGATGAACTCCATATTTCTCTCACAGGTCAGCAGCTAGTGGATGGGACCTGGAATGGAAAGATGGACTCGTTGTTATGCTCTTCTATACCTTGAAATTACCTTGGGAGGAAGGAGGATCATGCTGCATGGTTCAGGGAAATAAAACATTCAAGGGAGAAGTGTTCCCAGCAGGCAGTGGCTAGGAATATAAACCACTACTTCAGCTGATCCTGTTACTGCAGGATAGTACACAGGCAAGACACAAAGCCAATGCAAAGAGGAAATAACAGCGTGTTTGAGTTGGCCAGAGGCTGTGCTCTCATCCTCCATGTGTTCTCTCATTTCTGAGGCAGATTTAGGAAGGCAGTATGTCTGCCTTTGGGTGAAAGGAGCAACTCCCACTGCTTTCAAAATACTGGTCAAGTCTCTCTAATCAAGGTTTACGGAAAATATTGAAACTTTATTTAATTTAAATTGCAAGCTGTGCTAGGGAGGTTTTCTTGTTTTAAGTTATTAACCGCATTTGAGAGATTTAAATGTTTGTCACTATCCTCCTTACTCTCTGTTCATATGCAAAAAGGACAATAGAGAGGTTTTTTAATTACTATACTCTTGATTTACTTAATTACTAAATATGTGTTCCCGAGAACTTCAGTGAGTTTTCATTTATGACTCCTGCATCAAAGTCAAGGCAAGAATAATTTCGTAGAGGCAATCTGATATACTGAGATCAAGATTCACAAATGGAGAGAGGAAAATTGCAGACAGACCTTACAACTTAGTGGCATAAGCAGGCTGTCTATTCAACAGCACCTCCTTAGAACAGATGTTCCTCGTACACAATTCACAGAGGTCAGCTTTTTCTCATTACATGTTTTCAACGACAAGGAGAGGTCCTGGCTGTGGACCAAGTTGTAAGAACTCCAACTGCTTATCATCTCTGATTGTGTTTTCTTTCATGTTGCAAAACCCAGTATCCTCTAAAATACAGCTAGTATTTTCAGGGCCATGGCATACAACATTTCAAACACTTAGGATGCTTATGAGATGGGGGCACTCTCTAACAACCAAATATGTAAAACCCCTCTTGCACTCTTTCCAACTCTCCTGGATATTACCTTACCCCTTTGGAATTTCACAGCCTTTGATTCTCTCTCAGTTGAGTCTGTGCTCCCTTAAAACTGATATCCATGCTTTCTTTGCAGCTGATCCTAAGGTAGTTGATTGTCCTGTTCTACGTATTTAAAGCTACAGTGTGATCAAAGGATTCCTTAGAGTTTTCTGCCTATTGCTTCCTTCTCTATTCTCTGTCTTCTGTGCTTCACAACCCCTTCTGTTTTGCCTTTATTCTCTCCTCATTTATCTTCAGGTTCTCACCTAAACCTTCACCCTGGATCATCTGTTTTTCTGGTTAGTTTGATTTTGATTCTTTTTCACACTTAATTGATGTTTACCATATTCTAACACAATTCTTGATCCTGCACCATCAGGACAGTAGAATAAACAAATGCACTTGACAGTATGCTTATAAAAGGTAAAAGACTTGTCTAAACAGTCCGTTTCTCTGCCTCTCTTTTCTTCTCAGTAGTTTTTGAAACATTTCCTCATCTTATCGGCAACAAAAAAACCTCTGTGAAATCCTTGCACTGCATGTCAAGGTCAAAGTGACTGAGATCAGGATACAGCTGTAAAATTAGCTCTTGTGTTTTCTCATATAGTATTTATTAATAGATCTAATTATTTTTATTTCCAAATGTGTTCATAAATCAAGCAATTGACACTTCTTAAAGCACTTCCACATAAGGAAGTTACTTACCAAACTACTTGTTTCATATTTCTGTTGTTCATAAGACCTTTTATTTAGCATCTTAAACGAAAATATTTCTAACGCTTTAAGGAACACATGATTCAACTTGTTGGACCAAACTCTGAGTACTTGGTTCTTCCCTAATAACTCGTGGCATCCTAAACACTAAATAAAAGATCTCAGAACACAGCCCAATAGATTGTTCTCAAAGGGTTTGCCCTTTACAAAGTTATCATTACTGATGCAGTATAAACATACTCTGCATCTACCTTGACAGAAACTACATGCAAAGTGTCCTTTTATATGCCTTGGTTTTGAGAACAAAAGTGTCCATGTAAATTCCTGTGTTTGTTTAACATACATACAGACTAAACAGCCACACCGGTACTTACAGAGTGAGGCTATGCAGAAAACAGAAAATACCTAAATGATACTTAAACCTGCTTTATTTTTGAACTTGCTTTCTTTTCTCTATGCTCACTGTCTCCAAAAAGCAAAAAACATGGACTGGGGACTTTATCATGTAATCCAGTGTTGTACACCTCAAGCTGCTTTGAATCCCAAGATGGTAAATTCTAAGCCCCTGGGGTCCTCTCAGGGAAAGAACTGTTTGTGGTTCCTGTAGCTCACATGGTACCTACAATTCCAGAATAGAATAATCTCTATAGAAATCTATAGAAAGTAAGGAAAATACAGGAAGGGAAGTGATCTTTTACAATGACAACCATCCATAAATACTCATGTGAAAATTGATGCTCCACCTTTCAGTAAAAAAGCACTTGCCTGCTATGCTTGAGATAGCAGAGGAGTTAAATTTTGATTCCAAACCACAAAAGCTGATATTATCCTTTCCAATCCCCTTCCCCAAGACAAGGAGAATCCCTAATATCTACCTTTTCTCACACCACTGAAAATTCATATTTTCAATCACAGCTGGCATCTGTACAAACCATAGTGGAAGACATTCAGGCATTTAGACACCAAGAAGTTACCACAGTTTTTCCAGTCTATTACTCAATGAAGGAACAGATTGACAGTGTCTATTGGCTAAACTCTACACGCTCTGGATTTCTTGAGCAAAGACTGACAAGTGTTAAAGATTAGTTACACCTATCCCTTCCTGATGGGGATTATCATCTTTCCCCGATGGACAAACTCGCCTAATATCAGCCTTCATCACTTCAGTGAAACATCAGTGGAACAATGTTATTGCAAGGACTCTAAGCAGCAAGAAACTTAGCAGATGATGCATTTTCTCCCCTGCAAGGTATCAGTGTGGTTTAATGGCAGCAGATAACTCAGCATGAATGTTACCAACTTTATCCACAAAAGAGTTTAAAATGTCAAGAGGGTCTCAAACCAATGGAGCTAAGCCAATACAAATTCATCATCATTCTATGCAAGTTTTCTGGTATTTTCAATCAGTTCTTTGTTTTCTGTATTACTAGAGCTTTGAATAAAGAATGTTAATTTAATATTTCATCCTCTAGACTTGAGTCTCCTGTGGTCTGCAAAATATGTGTTTATATTTTATCCATAATTTAAGAGTGATGTGAAACCAGAAAGACAAAAGTCAGTGAAAGACTTTAACCAAAGACACCTCAGAACTAGGAGTTATGTAGTTTGTCCAGGTGCTATCTATTTCTCTTTGAGAATCTACTAATCCAAAGTGACCCTTATTTGCCTTCCAAAATAAATTATAGCCCCCAATTAGCTGTCTTCTTGCTATACACAGTGAAAATTATTTTTCATTTATCTTATGGTAACTTTTTTTTCATTTCTTAGCTTGGAAGATGCTAAATAATGTTAGGTATGGATGTAAATTTCAGGCATCACACATCTGGTCTATGTGGCATACTAAGAAGTCAGATCTCTGTGGGAATTGTACCAAGACATGCCAAAAAACAAGTCCTTTGTGACCAAAATCACATAGAAAGTAAATAGCTTCCCACAGTCAAAGTTCAAACAAAACAAAAGAGTAAGGGTTCCTGGATAGTAGTACTATTTGTTGACATCTCTTCTGTACTATTTGACCACTAGAAAATACCATGAGATTTCCCAGAGATAGATCATGGCTCAGTGACAAATCTGATAGTCATTATCTGGCAATGTAACCTGGAGGTGGTAGGCTGAAGAGAAGTAGACGCTGTCTCAATTTTCAGGAAGGAAAATAGAAAAAATGCTTCATTTGCAGATTAGACTTAGAAAATAAAAAGAGTTAGCAGGGAAGTTAACACTGAACTGTTCTTCTTTTGCCAGGCCTGGACTGCAATCCCACTACTTTCACTGTACTTCAGGAACAATTGTGTTCTGACAGAGATTGATGCTAAAAACTGACTTTAAAAATTGGTGGCACCAATTTTGTTTATCAATGTTGTGTTTACTTCTGGTCAGGAGATTTTAATCGTGCTTCATCTTGCCTAGGAAAAGAGAAAAAACTGATCCCAGTCACTTTACCATAACATTTCAAAGACAAATATTGCTAATATCAACTGTAGAGATAAACAGCCATCCAGCCTTGCTAGACACCACAGGTCTGTGCAACTGAGCTCAAGGATTGCCATAGCCCAACATTGGTAACAAGAGATAGTTTTATTAAAGAAAAGTCTGTCCTCTGCAGGCAAACATTTCCAGAGTAAGGAATTACTTATCTTTGCAACTGAAGTGTTAACTCCCTTTGTCTTTTCACATTCTCTTTCCATTAGCTTCTACTTTGTCTCCTCAAAGTGTCTGTCTCCATGTTCCCTGTTCCCATGGAAATGGGTTGTCATTGAAAGCACATATACAAGTAATTCCATAAAGAACAATTTAAAATAAGGTATCTCCCTCAACAGTCATGTTAAAATGGAAATAACTCAAAACTCAGGTAGCATAAAAATCAAGCAATTTAGTCTTGTTCCCTTTCATTCATTAAATTTCTAACCTGAAAGTAGTGGTAGGGTCAATTTTTTTCTGAACTCCTAGTGAACTAATAAGAAATTTCATGAACAATGATTTTGATCCATTATGCTGGATATTAATCGAATGTCTTACTCAAAGGAATATGTTTTTAAGTGCAACATAAATGCCAACTCCAGTGAGTAAAAAGAAATAGATATTTTAGCATCACTACCTAGTAAATTATTTAGCAGAGCACAGATGCTATAGCCAATTGTTTTGTTCTTGATTCACCAATGGAAGCTTAAAGAGAGTCCACTTTAAACTTATGTTTAAAATTTGCCTAGGTGTTTAATTGCTCTACTTAAAAAAAAAAAAAAAAAGTTAAGCAATCTCATGTTTAGTTTTGTTCCCAATGAAATGGGGACATTTTGAAGGAAATTAGGGTAAAAAAGAGAGCCTACCAATTTTGGAAAAAAGGTCTGACTACTCACAAAGAGTTTAGGAATGTAATTAGGTCTTGCAGAAAGAAAATTACAGACACGAAGGCACAATTTGAACTCAATCTTGCCACTTCTGTTAGGGATAACAAAAAGTCTTTCTACAGATACATCGATAGCAAAAGGAGGGACAAGGAAAACCTCCATTCTTTATTGGACATGGGCAGGAACATAGTTATCAAAGATGAGGAAAAGGCTGAGGTATTTAACACCTTCTTTACCTCAGTTTTCAACAAGAAGACAGGTTGTCCTGAGGACAGCTGGTTTCTGGAGCTTGTAGACAGAGATAAGAAGCTGAATAGCCCCCCTGTAATCCAGGAGGAAACAGCGACCCACTGAGCCACTTGGATCCTCACAAGTCTATGGGATCAGATGGGATCCACCCAAGGGTGATGAGGGAGCTGGTGGAAGAGTTCTCCAAGCCACTCTCCACCATCTACCAACAGTCCTGGCTCACTGGGGAGGTCCCAGATGACTGGAAGTTGTCAAATGTCATACTAATCCAGAAAAAGGGCTGCAAGGAGGACCCAGGAAACTACAGGCCCGTCAGCCTGACCTCAGTGCCTGGCAAGGTTATGGAGCAGATCATCCTGGGTGCAATCACACAGCACCTACAGGATGGACAAGGGATCAGACCCAGCCAGCATGGGTTTAGGAAGGGCAGGTCCTGTCTGACCAACCTGATCTCCTTTTACGATCAGGTGACCCGCCTGGTGGATGAGGGGAAGGCTGTGGATGTGGTCTACCTGGACTTCAGCAAAACCTTTGACACCATCTCCCACAGCATTCTCCTGAAAAAGCTGGCAGCCCACAGCTTGGACAGGGGCACTCTGTGTTGGGTTAGGAACTGGCTGGAGGGCCAGACCCAGTGAGTGGTGAGGAACAGTGCTGCATCCAGTTGGCAGCCGGTCACTAGTGGTGTCCCCCAGGGATCAGTGTTGGGCCCTGTTCTGTTTAATATCTTTACTGATGATTTAGATGAGGGGATTGAGTCCACCATTAGTAAATTTGCAGATGACACCAAACTGGGGGAAGTGTCGATCAGCTGGAAGGCAGAAGGGCTCTTCAGAGGGACCCGGACAGACTGGAGGGTTGGGCTGATTCCAACAGGATGAGGTTCAACAAGGCCAAGTGTCAGGTCCTGCACTTTGACCACAACAACCCCATGCAGCACTACAGGCTGGGGACAGAGTGGCTGGAGAGCAGCCAGGCAGAAAGGGACCTGGGATTTTGGATTGACAGGAAGCTGAACACGAGCCAGCAGTGTGCCCAGGTGGCCAAGAAGGCCAATGGCATCCTGGCCTGGATCAGGAACAGTGTGGCCAGTAGGACCAGAGAAGTGATTCTTCCCCTGTACTCAGCGCTGGTGAGGCCACAGCTCGAGTGCTGTGTCCGGTTCTGGGCCCCTCATTTCAGGAAGGACATTGAGGTGCTGGAGCAGGTCCAGAGAAGAGCAACAAGGCTGGGGAAGGGCCTCGAGCACAGGTCCTATGAGGAGAGGCTGAGGGAGCTGGAGTTGTTTAGCCTGGAGGAGTCTCAGGGGAGACCTCATCACTCTCTACAACTCCCTGAAAGAAGGTCATAGCCAGGTGGGGGTTGGTCTCTTCTCCCAGGCAAAGACAAGAGGGCATGGTCTTAAGCGGTGCCAGGGGAGGTTTAGGTTGGATATTAGGAAGAAATTCTTTACAGAGAGGGTAATCAGGCATTGGAATGGGCTGCCCAGGGAAGTGGTGGATTCTCCATCTCTGGAGGTTTTTAAGACAAGACTGGATGTGGCACTTAGTGCCATGGTCTAGTAACCACGATGGTAGTGGATCAAGGGTTGGACTTGATGATCTCAGAGGTTCTTTCCAACTCGGTTGATTCTATGATTCTATGATTCTAAACTAAAACAAATCTTCACTCCCAACAGAAGCAACACCAAATTGCTTACAATACTGATTTGCTCTAGAAGTAAAGAAAATTGTATTAAATTTACATCCTTACAAATTAAATAGATGATCAGGAACTTTTAGGCATTTTTTATTGCACAAATACAATTAAACACAAAACATTTGGTAAAACAATTATTGTTTTAATAAATAAGTGACCATTTTTTGTCACATACTAGAGTTTTTTTGTCTGATTTAGAGGGTTTTTTTGTCATACTATCAAATAACAGAAGTAGTGCTGTGAGTTACATGACCAATCAACATAACATGGAACAGCTGGAGTGAATATAATGTCTGAAAAGTGTTTGTGTAGACTTTTGATCAAATATGGCAAACAAATACAATAGTTTAGAATAGTTATCTAGCTATTAAGGGACATACCGCCCATGTCAAGCTGAGCTGCACAAGATAAGACTTCTTGAGAAAAAGATGCTCTCTAACATCAAGGCTGACAGCAGTCTTGAAAGGGCTCTATCTTGCATCCCACTGTGGACTACTGCAGATTAGTGTAGTGTTTCAGTCAAAATATTCTCCCTCAATGCAACCTCCTTTAAAAGAGGTTGAGAACAGGAATATATAGAGCTCATTCTACTCACCACTGAATTCTAAGAGTATTCCTTTTGTACACAGCCAATTTGGCTTTCTGGTAAACAAGTGAAACAAAGATATTCTGAAAGCTTCAATCAGTTCTGCTTATTACATCAAAAGGAGGTGCAATTTCTTATATTCCTGATTGCGCTTTCTTGACTACAGAATATATATGAATATTTCTCAGGGAATATGCATATTTCTGCCTTCCCTCTGTCTTCAGAAACTAGGAATCAAGTTCCTGTTTCCGCACTTTATTTAACAGAAAAATATAATTTGGTCCTCTTATGAAGCTCTGTAAAATAATCAAGAAAGCAATTCTTTCACATTATTTTGGGATAGTCCCTCTTCTTACAAACAAATGAATTTCATGTCATGGCAATCTAAAGCATTTCACTAGAATGGTTCAAGATTATAATTCCCCTGGATGACGCTCCAATGATCAACCTAATGTGCTAAAGTGCTTTTCAATTTTCAATATATTTCCAAGTATTGTGCAAAGCAAATTGCAGAATCTTGTTTATGCTCATTCGTTCGTCACTAAATACTTTTCTCTGACTTCCTCCTCAATAATACCAATGTTATTTTTTCTGAGGCATGGCATTTTAGAGTGAAAATTACTTTCTTTGCTATGAATAATCCTTTATTTCTTTTTATATAGCAGCAAAATCTGAACTACATATATTGAATTCTGTAGCTCTTTTTCCATCCAAACATATTCTGAAGGGGAAAAACCTGTTATTTAATGGCAGCGGAAAGGCTTACTTTTTCACTTTAGACAGCTTCTTCATGTCTTTAGTCCTAACACAAACCTACCAACACACTTTTTTTTACACTGTAGTGTACAGTAGCTACAAGGATCCTTTCAAAGCCAAGATGAAAAGGCATCATTCCTAGCTGTGACCAGACCACAACCCTTACCCTCAGAAGGCCTAGTGGGAGCACTGTTTTTGTGGAGATCACAAAGCCTCATACCAGCCCTATCTCCCAGCTAGCACAGTTACAAGGAAACAAGACAGCATCATTTCTCAGGTCTAACCTCTCACATGTATTTTCAAAACAGACAAAAAGCCCATGAAAGAAGTCAGTGTGAACATGGCCTGGTTCTTGATTTCAGATTCAAGCCCTGCTATGTGGGCTCATGAATGCGAGGGAGACTTTTGCTTTTTCTCTAGGCATCGGTGTAAATGAAGTTGCCCATATGGAGGGCCCTCATCAAACAGATGGAGAATCAGAATATTTAGGCAATTTTTTATTGTTACTTTTCTTTGCCTACTTGCTCTTGTAAAAATCAGTGTCAGGTACTTTCTTCTTGCACTTGTCCCTCTCCCGAAACACTACTTATTGCCTTCTCAGAAGCAGAAAGCTGCCTCTTCACCTCTGGGTGTTAAGCATTTGAAACATCTTTTCAGAAACCTCTCTCTGAATAGTGCAAATATTAATTTTTACGTTTAGTCTAAACAACAAGTCACATTTTTTTATTCCTCTTCCCCTTCAACTAGAAAGAAATACAAAAAAAGATGACAGCTTCAGAGGGTTTTTTTACCTTGTTATCTTCCTGTAATAGAAAGTTACATCTCCTCTTCCCATCAGAGATTGTGCAAACTGCCATTTCAGACGTGTTTTGGAGTCACAAAAAATGTCAAACAAAGAACAAAAGTTGTGAAACAAATGCAAAAAAGTAAGTTTTTTATGACCTCATATTCACTGACATTACTAGCTATTATGACATACTATGAGAACATACTAGTAAAATTATGTTCTATTGCACTACCCCTCGTCCACTACCCTCCATTGCCACTATGCTTAGCTTTGTATAAAATAAATAATAAAGCCTACCTAATGGACACCTGAGGTGTCCATTCACTGATTTGTTGGAAGTGGTGAACTTGTTTTTGACCCACATCTATTTAAATTTTCAGTGTAAGGTTGGTATTTACTAATATTATCTTGAAAGAAAGATTAAGCATACCTGACAGAAATTATCGGTGCGAAGTTGAGCTTGATTGCTGTGTACGCTAGTGCTTGGGAATTCATTCCCAAAACAGACATGTCAACAAAACCTAAGCCCTTAAATAAATAGAAGTTGTATAAATTACACAAATGGTGAATGTAAGATCATTTAAATAAGGCAGTAAATATTGCTAGAATATTTTTGCAACTGTTGCCTCTCTAGTTGTTAACCTTTGTCAGCACAGCAGAGCTATCACACGTGAAAGAGCAAAGTGATAAGAATAAATTAACAGCTGAATTCTAACTGAGAAATCTTCACTGCTGTCTGTATTTCAGAGCAAGCACATTGCACGTATTTGACAAATCTCTCAGAAAAATTATCACCTTTCTTGGACTTTCAGAAAAGTTATGAAAATCAACCCAAAGTAATAATAGGGAAAACAACACTTTTCATAGAAATTACAAAATAGCAACAATTAAAAAGGCTATGATTTTTCACAATGAGAATAATCAGCCATTGGAACAATCTTCCCTGCAAAGTGATAGGTTCTTCAAGGTTGGAATCTTTCAAGACTGAGCTGGACAAAGTGCTGGCCCATCTCGTCTAGACCATGCTTTTTACAAGAAAAGTTAGACCAGATGATCTTTGAGGTCCCCTTCCAACTATGCTTCTGTGACTCTATGGAATAGAGTATATGTAGAAGGTGGAAAACATAAGCAAAAGGGTAGCTAAATATGACATTTTATAGATGATCTTACATTTCAGTATCTTGGGTAAGAATATCTATTCCCACAAAATAACCTGAACTTAAACCCCAATCTGATTTTAACATGTTGGGACAAATCACGTAATTAGTTATTAAACAAGCTAAAACCAAACATGCAACACTAGTCCTTTTAAAGCCTTGTTGAATACTACACAGACCACAGAGTGAAAAAAATTATTTTCTCTGGTTGGTACTTCTAACAAGAAATCAATTTTTTCTGCTATTTCCACTTGTATGGTCAGTGAAATGACCAGATATACTATTTGCAGGAGGAAAATATGACAGAATTTATTGGCAAGTTTTCATATTCAGCTGCCAGAAAGGAATTCAGAAAAGACAGTCATGACTTCTCCTAAAAGAAGAAGTCAATTTATCAGTCCTTCTGTCTGAGTCAGTCTCTCCATCTCTCTCTACATGTACATATAGATATGTATCCCTTCAGTAACTGCTTTGAAATGGCACTGATCAGCAACTGGCCATTAAACTCCTCTGAAATCTGTGTGAAACCCTGGCGGTAATGGTCACCTGGACACCTTCTTAGTCACAGTGATCTCAAACTTCACCAACTTCACCATTTTAATTTTTTTTCTTTTAAGCCATTGCTTAGGAGGAATTTTTGCTCAGCGTCTCTCCCTGCCATCATTCCCCCAAGAACAGACTTACAGAGGAAGAGTATTTCCGTCAATCTAGTGACATGCCATAGCAAGACCAGTCTATGCTCTCTGCTTGAAGGATGTATAAACACCTTTGTAAACGTCAAAGAAAGCTTGCCTCTGATACATCTATCTCAGGGAAATTATTTTGCCCCAGTCAACAAGCTGTATTATTTCTGCATATACACTAAAACTGACAGCATATGTTTAATCACAGACCTAAAATATTAAACATGTTAGCCTGATTTCCCCAAAGGGCTCTAATATTGCATTTGTCAGATAGTTATCATGCTCTCTTCAATTTACCCATTGTTCCCAATACCGGCTAGATGCATTGAAGGTTCATACAATTTCCAAAAAGATCAATCTATTCCTTGATTCTAGCCTTCAAATTAAGGCTTCACAGGGTGTTTCAGCAGAGAAAGGCCCCGGACATGTTGTAGTCATCACTATCTGTATTTCCCCCCTTGTCCACTCAGTTAGTGATCCAAAGGGTACCCTCACTTTCCACTGATCCTGGGGACATTCCACCTGCTACCTCTACCTTTCCCAGAACTCAGTCTGTTCTTTAGCTCTTCCTACATCATGCTTTCCCATTCTCTCCAATCACTTCATAATCCAAACAATTTAGGACTTTACATTCTTTCAACCTTTTACCAGTTTGTGCTGGAAGAATCATCTTTGCAATGTTTTACACAGTTCTCATATTTTTATATTTCCTAATACTGTAATATGCTGCAGTCCTATCTCTCAGATTTTTTATAATGTTGATTCACAAGGGGAACAAAGAGAAAAAGACATAAAAAATAGAGCTGCTTCTGGTACCACATCTGGTTAAGATATTTGCTCTGGATTTATAAATCCAAATTTTAACAACAGCAAGACGAGCAGCTATGCTTTCCAGAAAGGAGTAGCAAATGAATATTACATTGTGCAATTAGTGCCTGCCAACCTCTTTATTTTATTAGGTATCCTGAGTGATCATTCCAACTCACATTCAATCCCTTCAGGCAGTAAGAAGTAGCATCATTTCGGAAGGTGTTTTCAGTCAAATGAAAGCATCTATTATTTGCCCTCATCATCACTCCTGCTCAACACTGACCCAAACAAATATGCATAATTATTTGGTTATTACCGCCCAGGACATGCTTTAAAAAAGCACTTCCTTGTTACTGTACGCAACTCTGCTTTCCCTGACACTCCTACCCAGTGTCAGTGGATTACATCAATGTAGTCTTTCCTGTATACACTGAAACCAGGAGGACTTAAGAAGATCCAACCACAACAAAAAAGTCTCATTTGTACTATCCTACACATTGCTCCTGGATTCTACTAGAAGAATAAAAAAAATTACAACATATTTAAGAGCATCTAGCCAAGACAGAAGGAACTTCAGGTCAGCCAAAGGCTTCATTTTCAGTTACCTGTCCTCTTCCCTTAATGAATCTTGCCAAGAGCCATGGGGAATTCCAGTTACCCAGACTAGAAATACCAATATGGTGACTCTTCAGAGGACGAGGTACTTTGATCTTTTGGGCAAAGCACAGTAAAATATAATGTTGGGAATAAATACCACCCTTGCTTGTTGTGATCCTAGGTTCCCCCTCTTCCTTCAATGATTCCCACTTAGGCAAACAGCAGCAAGACCAACAAAAGGCTTTTCTTTTGCAGTCCTCTGCTACCCCTCCATAAGAAAGCATACTGCAACTCACTCTCTCACTGCACTGACAGCAAAGCATTTACAGAGAGGAGTCAGTAGCTGCAGTCTCTCATCCAACTGAGGAGATGACCTCGTTTTGTGGCAGAGGATTATTTCAAAAACTCTGTAGTAAATGTAAATTGATGCGGAATTAGGACTGTCATTCACCTGGTGATGACAGTGTCTCCCTACCACAAACAACAGGAGTGACTTTTTGGGCAAATGTAAAGAATTCCTGAGTGTTCCTGAACTCCTGAGTGAAATAAATGATTTCAAGGTGTCCTTTAAGCCAAAATGTATGGCACTAAGTAAAATCTCAAATTCTTAACCTGATTTCTGGTTAAAAAATTGTCTTGCTCAAGTATAGTTTCAGCTTGTTCTTCTAGAAAATAGCTTCATCCAACCATTAAGCATTTTTTGAAGCAGTTCTACAGGCACAAGTGTTCAGAATTGTGAAGAATTATGAGTTTGTCTGGGTACTATTAAGCTCACTGAAGGAAGACAGCAAAAGACTAAAAGCTGAGAGAAATCTAAGTACTTTTCATCCATCACTGCTTGCCAGAGAGATACAGATAATCCATCCTGAAGTCTTGGGTTCTAATTCCTGGCAACACAAGTGTGTTCCTCACTCTCAAGCATTAAAAGCTTGGGTATTTGTGAGGGGAAACAACTTTAGAGAAATTCATTATTAGTAACACTTCCAGTATAATTTCCATGTAATCTGCCCTTGACATTTTTTGGTAGACTAGTCATAAGAATAAATACATAAACCAGCCTTATGAGAAGAAACAAAGACTTTTGGCATAAATTTTTAAAAGGAAAGGGAAATATGTCCGAACCTGACTTTAATTCATAGTCACATCTAAAAACCAGCCATAAAAATACATTTCTCTTTTCATTGATTGAAGGCCTTTTTGAGTACAGTAAGCTATTAAAGGAGTCTAGAGGCTTTTTATCATATGCCAAATGTTAATTCTGTTGGACTAAAAGAATAAACTTCCAGCAAGAGCAAAATTTGCTTTTAGGACTATGCTTTCACAGTATATCACAAATCACTGTCTTCATGACACAGTCCTTTTTATGGATATGATGAACTGGATTCCATTCTGATTCAGAACTTGCTTGATGAAATGTGATTCTATATCTTCATTTATTTATTTACTCTATCTCTTCTTTCAATTATTTCATGTATGTCCATTTCTGCCTGCATTGATACACTTTTATTCTGCATTTTTGTGGGCATAACTTAGCATAGATAAGTTATGCCAGCATTACAAGTCAATTTAAATGCAGTCATCCTGCCAGCAGTCTGATAAGATTTATATTTGGTGCCCAGTTTTGTCTCTCTGCTCAGAAAAGTCATTCAGAGCCTTAGGAAAATGGTAAGACTGTTTATCCACTTTACAGTATATTCTAGGTCAGCATCTGTTCTTGGTGTCTGCATTGATCGTATTGTTTAAAACAGCTATCCAAACACTATATTGTAAAAATAGAGAATATATAGTTGAATTGTGTCATGGCAAGAACACCGAATTTTTGTGTTTCTGAGGGAGTATTATGTAAATATTCTTAAATCAGTAAAGTTCACTCAAATGTAGTGCAGAATAGCACAGGCTTTAAATCAAATGGCACATTCTTAGTTTCACCTCCACTCCTATTGCCACTTGACCTAGAGGCAACCTGGTATTCTCAGACATGAGACTGTTCCAAATTTATCCTTTCTGGAGAAAATCTGTTTTACCATTACACAATCACTGCATGTATTTGAAACAGTATTCACAGTTTTTGTAAATGTATATTTGAATGATGTGTGTATGTGCTTTCACAGTTTCCTCTACAAAGCAGTCAGCTGCTCCATTTGATAACTGCTACTGTAATATGCACATGAATTTGCCTCAGCAGCTTCTCCCTACCTTGTGAAAGCCAACACTCACCTGCAGCAGTCAAGTAAATAGGTCTGGTTTTGAGCTGTACTCTTGATCTGTGGGTGTTAAACCACTGTCTCTTTGGTAATCTTTTCCCACAGACAAGGAGCCACTGGGTACAAAGACCAAGTAATCCCCATATCTGTCATGGTCTTTCTGACAGAGGACCAAGGGCAGAGACAGTGTCTATCACAGCTTTCCAAGTCCAAACTGAGGAGTTTGGGGTTCAAACCTTAGCTTACCTCACAAGAAGGAAAAGTCTCTTCCAAAGGAAAAAGGGGAAGAACATGTCACCCTAAGGAAATACACCATCCTTACAAAATATATAATAGATATTTTCATCTTTAGAAGGGAAACAGAAAATAAAGAGGTAGTTCTTCTGAAGATGAGAAAAGATGACAGCTTGAAACGGAAAGAAACCACATTTGATCGTCAATACTGTCACCATTAAATGTCCTCTTTCAAATATCAACATCCTCTACTCTGATCTCAGTAAAGTGGCAGGTCCATACCTGCCTCCAGAAACCATAACTTAAAAGGTTTTACTAATTAGGTGGAAGTACATGAGAAAAAGAAAGCAAGAGAAAGAGAAGTGAATGTGTGACATCCTTGCAAGGTAATGTCACAAGTATATTTACCACAGACAACTATTTTGTGTGTTTTTGAAATATCTACAGCCTATTGTATTCTTTCTAAACACAGAGTAACCTCCATCTGCTTCACAATTTTTTTATGTAACTGTCCCAAATTGCATTCAGTTACTACAAATGTTTCTAAATACCTTATTTTTAAAAAGAAAAACATAACAATAAATCTCTTCACTTATAGCACATCTCAGGGCCATACTATTATTTTTTACAATGTGTTATCAGTTTACTTTGTTTGGTGGTCTCCAAAATACAGGACAGAAAGAAGAACATTTCAGACTAAAAGTTTTGTTTGAAGAGCTAAAAGACTGGGCTGTCCTACAATGCTTTTCAAAGTATAGAAATTATTTCCATCACAAAATCACTGAATGTGCTTTGTGTTTGTTACAGTGATGGGGAAAATGGAGAAAAATCTAGCCTATGAATAAAAGGGGGAAATCTTATGATACCTTAATTGGTTAATAATCAGACTTCTTTCTTTTTTTAAGTTACATAATTCTTTAAGAAAATCAAGTACAATTCCATAAAAGTATATTCAATGTTAAATACAAATGTATAGTTCCTTTTCTAATTAATCTATTTTTAAAAGAATATATTCACTAGTGAATAGATTGCTGCCCACTTAGGAGTTTAGTAGGTAGACTGAGATTTGTTAAAACATCTCAAACCATTATTAGATAATTTATATCCCTCAATGGCTAAGGAAATGCTAACAAAATTCAAATAAATTATTAAAATCAATATATTTGTATGACATAATTCATTAAACTATCAGGAATTTCCATATCAAATCAAGGATGATGAACATAATAACGATCCATTATCCTACAGACACTTGTATATTAACTTTCCTATCTTTCAAGCAGCTTCTTCTCTGACTAAAATTATGCAAATTATTAAGGACTTCCAGATGAGAGGACTACTAGTACATAGAAATATCCCTTTTTAAATTTTGTAACTGTTTTGGAGCTAAAGAAAATAAATATATAAGTGAGATAACATCTTCAAACCCTTTCTTTTATGATATTACATATCCAAGAAGAAGCTGCTGAACTTCAAACCTGACTTTGCAAATTGAGAGTGGGAATCTGTAAACATCCACATTTACATATGTGTGTTTGTATGTTTATAAAATATATATATCTACAGTACTGACACAGTATACTTTTTCCTTCAAGACCCAACAGTGCTATTGCTATGAAATTAGGTCTTCTCTTTGAGGGGAAGCTATTTCTGTTCCCCAAAAGCATTTTTCTCTACATTATTTCATTCATGCAGTGTGTAATGAATAGCAGTCTGTTAGCACACAACAGAATATATTCTCTCTGGAACAGTACTATGCTTGTAAAGTATCTATTTTCCTCTCAAACACCATTAATTCTAGAAATATAAAAGCCTGGTTACACATACATCCTCCTATTTCATTTTAATGACCCATAAAGGAAGAAATACCACTAAATACTAAAAGATACAAGCAAAACTTCTGCATGGAAATTTGATTCCCAAACTATAAAATGACAAGGAGGTTATGGACACCTGTAGAAGAGTCAGACTTCATTCATACCACTGTAAGTACACATACATACATCACTGCAATTACATAAATATGTAGTAGTATATTCAATGGCAACTGTCTTACAAGATATTGCAAATTAAAGTAAAAAGCTTCCAGACTTAGTTTCCTACAGGACAGACTGTTTCTTACCCTGAGACAATGTCTGAGCTATGGAGTGAATGAACCTGTTTCTGCTAACTGGTGGTGTGTTTGTTAAATATGGCTGCTAAAACCAGGGAGGTGGGTGACAGGACTTAGAATAGTCTCATATTTAAAACAGTTTAAAAATGCCATCCCCAATTTCCAGCAAGCACCAAGCCAGCCACTTTCACTAGCCCTTCCAAACTGGATTTATAGCTTTTTATCCTCTAGATTCCCTGTTTGTCACTTCTAGTCTTAAGGAGCTTGGAGCCCTCACACCTGTCAATTTTGTACAAGTTCTCCTCTAAAAATATGTGTGGCATTAAGAGTGGCCTGATCTGCTGTAATATTTCAGCTTTCTCTCTGCAATCTAAGTGTAAAATGGGATGTCCAATGTTGTTGGACAAAGTATTTGATCTGCTGTGAGGTCTCACAGCAAAAACAGCAAAGAAATTATTAGGATGTGCAATTCTTCTGTGTGGCTTCATTTCCACATACTAACACTGTGACAATTTCAAACAGCTCCAATCTCTCCCCGATTATTCCCTCTCCTAGATTATTCCATCTCTTCCTCTACTTACTCTTTGTTTCCACTTAGAGTTTGCCTCTTGTTCTTGTTACCAGGGGTCCAGGCTCTGTCTTTTGATCTTATTAGCTTCTTATCCCCAGCTCTTTCATCTCTGTTGTTCCTCTTCTGTGTTCCCCCTTTTTTTTTTTTCAATTTTAAACTCCCCCTTTTCTTTCTAAAGTCCTTTAACTCCTCTGATAACCCGCTGTCCATAAGTAACACTGACAGTGTGGAGAAGCAGTTCCATCTTGTCAGGAGGTCCCCAACAACTGGAAAAAGTATTTGCAAGGAAAGTACTACCCAGACCCCAAAGCCCAGACCAGCTGGAGATTAAGTTGTGTTGAAGGGCAGAAATGCTATATAATTGCTGCAGAAGCACCAGGGCAGGTGTAGAAGCACCAAGAACACTTGTGTAACTACACCTTTATTTCTGAGATAGGTATACTTTAGCCAAGCTGGTCAGAGCTTTAACACTACACCAAGATTATATGATTTTTCTGCCTAAGTTCAAGTTCCTACTCCAAAACACTTAGGTGCTAGAATTTAACAGAATAATTGTCCCTTTCCATATGGCAAAACAAGGTTTGTTTTAGTCCAATATCCACTTAAGAAACAACTGAGAAAAAACTGAGCTAAATTCTTCTTGTCCCACTGTTTGAAGGAGGTAATTTGAGGCAAAGAGCTGCCATGGAAGACTTCAGATGAAATACATGCAGCACACATACAGTGAAAAGACCCACTTACAGATGAAACATAATTATGGCCTGAAATGTCTGTCACAGTGCACAGACAAAGATGCCATGCACTATGGGTCTGGTGCCAGGGTGAGTCCAGTTGCTAGAGTGTGAACACAAATGTATGGTTGCAGAGTAACCCTCAATTCAGGGGGTGATACAGATGATTCATGTAGAGCAGAGCCATAGGCTGCTGCCTCTGTGTGCTGGTTTAAAGGTAAACCGGCAGGGGAAATGAACCTAACTCAAAAGAGAAATTATAAGTCAGAATAACAACTTAATAAAATAATACAATAAGTACAATTATACAGACAAACAATTGGTTTTAACCCACCAAACCCAAATGTATAACCCAGCACCCTGGGGCATGAACAGAGTGGTGTTCATTGGGCCCCCTGAGAAAAAGGAGAGGGGAAAAACCTGTTGGTGAGAGTGCTGGTGCAATCTGGTCAAAAGTGGTGATTGCAGTCCGGTCAAGGGTGGTGTTTGCAGTCTAGTTGAAAAGTGGTGGTTGCAGTCCAGTTGAGAGTGGTGGTCTGCAGTCTGGTTGAAAGCGGTGGTCTACAGTCTTCCTCTGGATCCCATGAGTGGTTAAAAAACTCCCAAGACTCCAAGATTATATATCCCCCAGTTCAGGCAGGAATGCCCAGTACCTCCCTCAGGGCGAGGAGTTCTACAATGGGTGTGAGGACAGAAACACCCTCCTATGTCGCAGGCCTCTTAATACCTAGTTTATAGCCTGAGGAGTCAGGCTGCTCTGGGCAGATGGTGTAAACTGTCTATTGATAACAGTTTCTGGAAATGGCATGGAAGGCTATAGAATACACAGTTTTGGGTTACACCCATACAGTGATGAACTGGTCCCAGCTGTTTTAACTAGGACACTCTGACTCTTTGAACAAGGAGCGTAGGACCATACGCCTTTGAGAAGTGCAGAAGAGGGAAATGCTTTTCATCCCTTCTGGCCCACACCAGCAGCAGCTCCTCACACAGTAAGTCTGAATCTAGTAGTTTGTAGCACATTGACTGCTGAGTGTTGTTTGAGCAGAGCTACTCAGAGCCTCTGCACCATGCTATGCTCTCCACAAGGGCTTACCAGCTCAAATGCTTACCAGCTTGGTGCTTCAGATGCTAGTAGGACCATCCTACTGATGCTAGTAGGACCAATGTGCCAGAAAGCACAGTCACTGAACAGGTTCTCTGGATACAACTCTTGGCAGCTACACCTCAGCTAAGTCCTGTTGTATCTACATAAAACCCCTTCAGTGTCTGAAAATACCTCTGTTTCATATCATCACCTTCTTCTCTACTTTTGGTAGCATCAGAATTACCCATGCTTTTCCACTGTCCAGAAATATGTAATTTTTTCCCGCCTTTATAGCCTAGCACTGAATAATCAAGCTCAGATTCTAAATCAATACAAATAATTAAAATTTCACACAATACTGTCTAAGAAATTCACCTCTTCATTTTTAAGAGCTTATTCTGATCATGCACAGTCACTGGGTTTTTTTCGCATTCACAGTATCACTTTGCTTTTCATTCTTTTATGAAGTAAAATGGTAGCTCATGACTATTTTTTTCCTCTATTAGGTGGATACTAAAAATACTTAGAGTTCATCGCAACTTATTACACCATTCTTCATACCACAAACATCATGGCACCATTCCTCCAATCAGTAAAGTTCATTTCTTCCTGATATAAGCAAAAGCAATTCTCCACAGATTTAGTGAGACCATGGAATTCATTAGTGCCAAGTCTGGATAAATTCATCTTTTGATAAAAAAGATAAATGAAAACTGCAAAAGAAAAGAACGGGAGATATATTGCAAACAAAGGTAGTAACAATTAGTAAGCAATATTAGACAGCAATACTGTCATGAATAGAGTAAATTAGTACTTGGTTCAATCTTATTATCATCTATGATAAACAGCCCAATTCTAGAAATAAGTAAATCAGTTCAGCTTTTAAATGCAGTATAGTGGCAAAGACGTTCAATGAACCTGAGAGACTTGAAATGTCTGGCAGCCAAAGCTTCCTTTTAAAATTCAGAGCAAATGAAATGTTCCTTGAAGAGAGTGAAAGAAACATTACCTGAATTATGTGAAGCTCCATATTATGAAAAGCTTTATTCTGTCTATCACATCTTCACGATATAAACCTTGAGAAAGAGGTACTTTGAGAACATAAACTTCAAGAAATGGAAGTAGGAGAAAATTAAGCCTTTTTAAACACTAGTGAACTAGAACTTTTGAATGCTTGGTGAAAGAAATACATATAAATAAAGCTGCTGGGGAAAGGAAGAGAAATCAGGAAGCCTAAGCTTAAATGTTTTGGTTGCAGTAGGCAGTAATTTGGTAATTACTTCAGTATGATACTGAGGACAGTTATTGTAGATTGGGGATTTAAAGAGGGAAAAGTAAAGGTAGTACAGAATGGTAAAGGTCCTTCAAGAATGCTTCCAAGAATTCAGCTAAAAATGAATGCATTAAGCTTACTTCTTCCTCTTTTGACGAGAGATGAGGATACTGAAGATGAAGAACCGAGGTTGGCAACAGCTGCTAATTACTTTGTGCAAGAAGTTGGGAGAGCTTCTGACCTTTCTGAAATGATAGAGGATGGAAAGAAAATAAGATGTAGCTTTAGCATCGAGTACTATTATCCTCAAGGCAACCATCCTCACATGCTAGCAAGCCTTGATATCACTGGGATAACATACTGTGCTTCTTGAGCAACTCACGAAAGCAAACAATTCTAAAAACAAGGGGGTTTTGTCACTGTAATGAGTTATGGCTCTGGACAAATATTCAAATTCAAGCTGCACACTGCTCAGTCTACTTATCTTTTTTGAAAGAATTCTTGGTCATTTCCCTCTTTTCCTTTTCATTATGTAAACCGGCTGGGTTTAATTAACAAATAAAAAACATTCGACTTAAGCTTCTATTTGCATTACCCCCACCTCTCTGATTTCTGAAGCCTAAGAGCAGGCAGATAGGAAAGGTGGTAATTTTCCTGTCCAGATCTTCACAGATGGGCCTAGACACATCATGCAGAGACCCAAATGTGTTATATGCAGCACCAGTGATAGAGAAAAACAGGAAGAGTGGTACAAAAGCTCTCTCTTTCACTCCACAGACATTCCCGAAGAATATCTGGGGTTTGAATTCATATCTGTCCGCCCCTAAAGATTGACGCTCAGTACATAAAATGTCAAAACAAATTCAAACTAGAAATCCAAAGGGTTTTTTTTTTGCTTTGTAACCAGAACTTTTAAAATAATGAATTTCATATGATTTTCATCAAAGTGTACCCAAGCTAATGCAAAACATTTGTGAACCTTAACAACCCTTTTAACAAACACAGTTGAGTTTGTTAAGAAACCCAAAAGAGGCAAGTTTCACATGATTTGTTAGCAAAAGTTTGGCCCAGTCTCAAATACTACATCATGATGCACATAGCAGCAGTGGCAGTAAGAGGCATAAAACATCAGGGTTTCAAAGTAGTGTGGCACTCTTCTGTACGTCTGAGTTTTCCTGTTTTTACAACCTCAAACTTTATAGCAAATCTTTAAGTTCTGCACTTTCCTTGGTCTTCAACCACATCTTTTTATCTTCTCAGTTTCAACACAGCATAGGGTATTTGCACCTGGAAATCTCACAAGTCTTATGTCTCAATATTTCTAGATCAGACTAAAAATTTCAGCATTTTAGGTCACTTTAGATCACCCTTATCAAAACTGAATAGAGAGCTGACAGTTCTGGCAGGTTGGTCCTCATTAACTTATTTTCCCAGAATTTTTCTTGATGTTAAATCTGGGAATATTTCCCAGTCACATTTTAGGTACTACTCCAAGCTAGAGAAGCTTAAAAGTTACCACTAAATCCAATTGTTCAAAATATGCACATGTATTGGGCTACCACAATTTCCCGTTGCATTTCCAAAATATATATATAGGTGATTCATACAGAAATACTGGTAGAAGTATTTTTAAAAATTAATTTCTCATTGTGATTTCCATACCAGACCTTAAAGAGTTTCTCATGGTCTGTAGGAGAAAAAGTGAGGCATAAGAGATAACTATGGCTATATGAAAGGCAAATGTTCCTTCTTGAAAGACAGATTTTCTATCAATATTAGTCACATTTCTTAGAGTTAGTTGTGAGGTTTTTTTCGTTTCTGTTGTTGATAATAGTGACAGTTTTGACTTTTGAGTGAATGTTTTTTAATTGAGAAACTTTCTAGTGTTCAAATGGTTCTTTCAAGAAACACCTCAATTCTATTTGAGGGATTGCTATTCTTCTAGTGATTTGATGTTCCATTTGTGTCTCTATAAGCTGTAAAAAAATTATTACAGTGTAATACAGTACTGACCTGCTTTATGTCTGAAATGAATAAATATTTCTGTCATCCCAGTGTTGTAATAAAATTGTCTTTCAAGTCTTTTGACTAATCACCAGTCTCACTGAAAACATTCAAAACTGCATGTCATTTTCAGACAATTTGGCAGACAAGTGGCAGTTTTAAGAGTAAACTTCGTGAAGAACTTGTAGCTGGATGTAGGTCAAAGACACAAAATAGAGCCTGAAGGGTGACATAAAAGTGCCTTTTTCCTCTGACCAGGCGAGAAGCTGTTTCATTAATATTTAGGATACATAGGGAATAGCAGATAGAATTTTGAGCATAAAGTTGAAAATTAAAGTACTGTGGGACTGAGGGAGAAACACTGCCCGTTTAGAATATAAATATCCTTATACATATGTTGCTGTCCCACAGACGTTACTTCTGTCTTCAGTTATTTTCAGTTAGCACTCCTCCATCATTTGGGGAGATTGCAGGCAGGGAGAGTCCCCAGACTGATGGTACCAAGATAGCAGGGAAGGATGCACTTATACAGAAAATAAGAGCTGAAAGAGAATAGATAACTGTTTGGATTATTCGAAGCCCTAGTGTATGTGAGCTCAAATTACTCAGATAATCATGTTAGGAAGTAGTGTTTACATCATAACTACAATCTGAAAGTTTCACATTCTTTATCTGTTACATGTATTAGCGTCTGGGCCTACTATACATCCGAGATCTTACATCCTCTCAGAGCCTTCAGCACCACCGCAATGGCAGAGCATCCTATATAATGGACAGAGAACTTCAGTAAGCTGAAACCAAGTCATTTCCTTGAGTTCTTGCACAGAGTCTTGCTCCCCAGATCCCAGACTAATCACTTAAATCAGGAAATTATTCATTTCAGTAAGTTGCTCCAGTTAAGTTTCTGAAGTTAAGTAGAATGATTTTGAGCCACTGTGCAAATACCTCACTTTAACATCCATATAAAATAGCAGTGCATGTTAAAAAGGGAACAGCCTACATTGACCCCATTTGCGGTTGGTAGACCACACCTTTTTTTCACATCACTCCATATTCCCTGATCATCAGGTCTTACTGCAGAGCCTATTGAACTGCATGGACAAGTGAGATTCTGGAGGGAGCACTAGAGTGTTTTTTCACTGTCTTAGTCAATGAGTAGGTGAGAACTTCAAATATTTGCTAATCAGATGTCACGTAGTGGCTAGAACTCATTTGAGTTTAATTATTATAAAATGTTAGCATAGGTTTCCATTCCTAAAAATTAACAAAACTTGAGGTATAAAGGGGATGCATCCTAAGCAAAAGGGCAACTAATACTTTATAGGCATAGTATGAATAAATGTTAAGAAGCCACTGCCACAATAATATGCAGACATAGTGATTGCACTCAAAATCCAATCAGTTATGCTTAAAACAGAAGAAACAAGGGCAGACCTTCCATTGTGGGTTAATTGCTATCTATTTAAAACTTATTATCTAGGTTTTGTAGAGGTCAGAGAGTTAAAACAGTGCCTTGGAGCAACAGCAAACCATATTGTGTTTCCTTATTGTTCTTATTTTTTTATCTTTCTTCTTAGCCATCATCTCTTTGCAGTACAACATCACCTTTCCCTTCTTGTCTAGCAACTGTCAGAAAGTCACACCTTTAAATCATTCTTTAAAAACATACTCATTTTCTACCTCCCTTTCTACACTCCCTTTCCCAATTTCTGTAATTCTTCACATATTTCTTCAGTTAATTCTTCAACTAATTTTTCTGAATTCAAGTGCCAGGGTAGATTCTCATACCTTGAGAAGAGCAAGAAATGCCCTCAATTAGTTTCTGCAAGACAAAAGGGAAAAACCTAGCAATATAACGAATTCCTGCAATCATACAGACAGGGAAGAGGTGATCTCTGGATATGATTTGCTTTTGTTCATCAAAACATGGATTTATTGTTTCTACTTATCAATTTTAGGGGGTAGATTTGTTAAGAAAATGTATGTTCTTGTTAGTTAGATTTGTTGATATTACTTTTTGCTTCACAAAAATCTCACTGTCTCTGCTTTATAAAAGCAAGCTGCATACTTTCTGTGAAATGAACATCTCAATAGGTATATTTTGCAGATTTGCAACCTGAGTGTTCTTCTTAAATGCATATATTTGTATATATATGTATTTTATTTTAAAAAAATTCTAAATATGAAGATTTTCCCTAGTTTTATCATAATAGATTCCCATAAACTTTTCTACTGAATGCTTGAGGCATCATCACTCAGCTCACAGTTTTTCTGATCATCATTCACGCACAATGTCAAAACCAAAGTCATGCAAAAGTCAAAACAAAACATATCTTTAATCCTTAGCTGTTGATAAACAAATGAAAGGACACGTTATATAACAGAGCTGCAACTGCATGTTCAAAGGGCAAATCAAATACCTGTGTTTTTTAAGAATTTATTACGGTTAAGTGAATATTGACTGTTGTGTTAACAGGAATGAATGAAATAGTTCAGCAAAGCCAAAAGCTGAGGTGGTAATCACAGCTTTGAAAGCACTATTGTAATTCAAACAACTCTTTTCATCGGATCTCCTTAAAAACATGAGTGCTTGTCCCACTATAATTCTGAATACATTTACAGTTTCTTGCATATGCCAGATGTCTTAAGTGGGGTCAGGAGGGCCCTGCTATTTGAAGCATAAGACAGGCGAGCATTTCTTTTACAGGAGTTCCTGCATAAACTACACCTCCCCTATCAGAGTGTGTTTGCCCTTTCCAAGTCCCTTCATCATTCTGGCTGAGCTGTTAGGGTTGCACAGGTTCCTGATGTAACTGAAGAATAAATTTTCAGTTTTTGTTCCTGCTCCACTTTGCTTATGTTTCTTATATGACCATACAAGTACTTGTCCAGCTTACTGAAGAGGACAGGTGAAGTGTGAGTAAAGAACGCTGAAAGAGACAGAAGAACAAACTTAGACAGGATGATAACCAAATGTCTAACCACAGTTAAGTGATACAGATTATCTGATTATCTAAATACTTTTTTTGAAGGAACAACAGTTGTGAGAAGTGTGTCAAATATGGTACACTCAAAAGTACAGTGAACTATAGTTTGCATTGCCTACTATGAATAATTCATTATGTTTCCCAAAGATAATTTCTAGACAAATGGAAATTTACACCTCAGGAAATTCTGCCATTACTTCTTGAAAAAATGTTTCTTATAAACTTAGTTCTCAAAATAAAAATAAAAAAAAAAATTTCTTGTCAGTTGTACTTATTGGTACCAGGTGAGTTTCAATGCACCGGAGTAACATCTGATGTGTTCAGATATAGCTCTTAGGCATCAAGCAGTCCTGTCATTACAACTTGTAAAGAAACCATTAGACCTTACTTGGCTTGACAGAACACACCTGGTAGGATCGGGATGATTATTAAACAAAACAGTGGCATTGGAAAAGCTCTGCAAATGGAGTCTTAGAGACCATGCACACAACTTATACAACTCAGCAACAGAGAAGATAATGGCTCTAGCATTTATGCTTTATGTAAATATTTAAATATATCCAATCTGTGGCATAAATTGTAGATCTCCGAGTGCTGTTGCAAAATGAGGATGTAAATGGTGCTTTTTTGCAAGCACTTCCACACCTGCAAAGGGGTATAAAGGGATGTGGACAGTAGCACACAGCGGGTGAAGAAGGAATGTTACTTATAGGCATTAACTGTTTGTGTGAATTCTGTGCCCAGGAGTGCCTGGACTTGGTGGACAGCAAGGCAGACTAAGGGAGAGGAGGGGCCACTTGCAAGTAGTTTAAGTCAGTGCCATTAAAAAAAATGTCAGCAGCTATTTTTCTGACTGACCTACATAAATCAAGCACAACTAAGAGATTTTCATGCTCAGGACAGAAGTCCTGACTCCTCTCTGTATCCTCAAACACTATTTTTGAACATTTTTGAACAAGCCTTGAAGGCAGTAACTCACACAAACGCTGAAGTTCTAAGGGGCAATTACACGACTGATGACTGAAATTGTTTTAAATCCTAACTTTAGTGTTCAAGATGAGCCTATGCCATGAGGAAGAGATAGAGCTCCTTCATAATGTAGAGACACCATCAAATGAATGGCTAAAGAAACGTAGACTTCACCAGATCCTGGCAAAAGTCATATGTTGCAATTTGAAATGTTCCCACATAGTCTGCATTTAGTTGTTTAGGTAACAGAAATTCTGCAAACAACAATTATGTACTAGGATAAAATTGCTTATTGTTAGCCTGGAGAAGATTATTTCAACTTTGTGTTCAATATAACATTGTTTAACTAAAGGAAAAGGGAACACATTTGTCAAGCGTTCTGAGAAATCAGTAATTCTTTGTTTGTTGTCTTATACATATAGACATAAGACATATGAAATTTTCTTCTTCCACATATGCCATTGTCTGTAATCAATATCATAACAAAATACTAAAACAAAGGCATTTCTTTAAGTTATCAATAACATTTAAAATTGCACATCAATCAAAATTAGTTAGAACTTATTAATAGTTTAAATCTCATAATAAAAATGCCATTTAGAAGAATTAATGTTTTGTCTTCTTGCAAGCTTTTTTCAACTTAGATGACTTAGGTGTCTTAGCTCCTGAATTCATATCGTAATTTTCGGAAGAATTGGTGAGCATTGTGAGTTGCTTACTTTGCTGTCCAAATGCTGATTTCCATCAAAAAACTTTTAAACTTTCTTTATGAGTTCCCGAGCTAATGACAGAATTCTGACTAGAAGTTAACTCTGTCATTTTACAGATCTTTCAATTTCATTTTTACTTTGTCCAGAATTATAACAGAAACATTCACAGGAAAATTGTATAGGACTTTATTGGACTTCGTTTTTATCATAGAATCATAGAAAGGTGTTCCAGCCCTTTGATCAACTTCGTGGCCCTCCTCTGGACTCTTTCCAACAAGTCAACATCTTTCTTGTGCTGGGGGATCCAGAGTTGGATGTAGTACTCCAGGTGGGGTCTCACCAGAGCAGAGTAGAGGGAGAATCACCTTCCTCGACCTTCTGGCCACACTGCTTTTGATATAGCCTGGTATTTGTTTGGCTTTCTGGGCTGTGAGTGCACACTGCCAGCTCATGTTGAGTTTTTCATCCACAAACACCTCCAAGTTGTTCTTCTGAGGACTGCTTTCAATCCATTATCTGTCCAGCCTGTATTTGTGCTTGGGATTACCCCAACCCAGCTGCAAGACCTTGTACTTTGCTTTGTTGAACTTCATGAGGTTTGCACGGACCTACCTCTCAGGCCTGTCAAGGTCCCTCTGGATGACATCCCTTCTCCCCAGTGTGGCAACCTCAGCAGGTGCTGAGGAGCATATTGATCTGGTCAAAACTCTTCCATGGATGTTAATTTGTTCAGCTTTGTTCAGCTTGATCAACCTTTTGCTATTTGCTTGCCCACATTTAGATTGTGTGGCACAACAGATCCAACATGCAAATTTGAATGCTCAAATTATCAAACCCATCTAAAGTACTTCTGAGCTTCAACAACTTCAAAGTTAACATACTGATCCCTACATTACAGAAATACTCATACTAGTCAATGTGAAGAAAATCAACTACTGGAGACCAAACTAGCCCACCGGGAAATCTGGCTGCTGCCAGAAGGATCAGGTAGATGCCTGGGCTGCCTTGCGGCACTGCAGAAACCAGCTCAGTGCAGAGCAGCATCGCAGAGGACAGACTGGGAGGAGAGCAGCACCCTTCGACAACAGTGGAGCTGCTGAGGCTGATGGAGACAGGTAGATCTCAGCAAATGTTGCACCCAACTGGCAATTTCCTCCTTGCACTGGAGCAGGTCCCTCTGTAGCTTGTTGCTGACGGGCATGGAGAAAAAACAAGGTATCCTCCATCAGTTCTTCCTTGAGCTCGTGCATTCCAGCACCACACAGATGCCAGAGCACTTCTCTGGCAGCTCTCCCGTGGTGTCAACCTCCAGCCTGAATATGTGCCCCGGGGATGGCTCCAGGAACACGAGCAGCTGGTAGAAGATTCAGTTCTCGCGGACACTACAGGAATCACAGGTTGCAACCATCCCAGTGGCTGAGTGCATCTCCAGCGTGAAAGTGCTTTTGCAAAGCACTCATCAGATACCAAGGAGGTCATGCACCAGCTTCTTCAGATCCTTGCACATGTCAGGTAGTCCCTGCATTGGCAATAGTTTTGGCACAGTCAACAACCTGACACCACTGTGTGCTCCACTGATATCTTCTTCCTCCTTGTCATCCTCCTTCTCATGGCTGGAGCTGTCCTGCTCACGGCAGCTCTTAAAGGCAGGTTTCATTTGTTTGGACAACCAGCAGACCTCAGCAAGCAGGGCTGCTCTAGTGGTCCAAAATGACTACTGCTGCAACACGGAGAGGAATGTAGCTTCTTCCTTGGGCCTGCTCTACTCAGTGTCCTGTACAAACTGCCTCATCTCCTGAGGCAGTTACTCCTTGCATTGATGCATCTGCTGGGTCATGGCCACATCAATCTCATGACAGTGCTTCAGCCCAGACAGGATGGCCAGAACAGCCAGGAAGAACATAACTGATGCAGCCAGAGTCTAGTGGAGGTGGGAGAAAAGTTTGCTCAGCAGGGCTGTGTAGGAGGAAACATGGAGTAGAACCTGCCTGGAGCTGGGGACTGGTAGGTGAGAGGGTGAGGGAGGTGCCAGGGACCAAGGGTAGTGTTTGTGAGCATTACATGACTGAGAAGCCATGGGACATCCCACAGAAGCCTGGGGTCTGTACGTATTTTTAACTTTAGCCTAGACCTTTGAATTGGGATTGCTATCTAAAGTAGAACTTAATGCAATTTGGGGATAGGACAGATTTTTTTCACAATTACTCAGAACTAAGTTATACTTTAAACCACCACTAAACCTCATTGTTTATGTGGATAAGCATCATCAGGAAGGAATGACCAAAATCCAACCTGGTCCCTGAACAGATAGATTACCATTAAGTTTTTCTGACAGGGTTACTTATCCAGGCACAGAAATAACCCAAAGTTAATATCAGATGCTTTCATAAAACAATATCCAGTCACATTGTTTTAACGTAAATATTTTAATATAAACAGGGATATTGAAAATATATAGCACTTTTTTTCCTTTTTTATTGTTTAAAATGAAACAAAACCAGCATCTGCTTTTTCGCATTCCTAGACTCTGTGTTTTCAGAGATAACGTATTGTACACAAGTCTTATCCTTTTCCCAAACAATACAGCCCTGTGATAACAACAAAGCTGGGACCTAATCCAAGCTTTCTGAGCCAGAGATATTGCCACCCATCACTAACAGTTGGGGCGGTGCTACCCATGGCCCTGAAAGAAAAATGTGAAAGCATTGGTGATATTTTTTTTGTAAGGATAGACAAAATTAGTAATTAAGACAGACTCTGAATCTTGCAAGTGACAACAATAGGGCACTTTTGCTATACGTGTTTAGGAAAAGAAAAGCTCCAAGACAAACCAATAATGAAGCACTCATCTCTGAAACATGAAGTGTTTCAACATGTCTATCATATTCCTGTTTCCATTAGTGTTTCCCTGAACCAATTTGCTTCTCACCTCACTTCCCATCACTCATTTCCTCATCCCAACTCTTACCATCTCCATTTATTTTCTTCTTGTCCATGTGTCCCTATCCTTATTGTTTGTTCATTCCCCAACCCTATCATCCTCTTTTAAGACCCCAATATTTAGTCTTCCCTTTCTCCTTTCTGAAGTTACCATAATTCCCAAATTTTTAACATTTAGAGACATGGCAATGCTCTCTTTTTCTCACTATCACTGATTATAGGGTACTGCTGACACAAATGAAATGGCAATAGGCAATCATCTGATCACAGGGTTGGAAAGGTCTCATGTCCAGCCTTTTGTTCACAGCAGACTTACCTCTGAGATCAGGTTGGGTTGCTCCAGGCTCTGTCCACACACATATGGAAAACCCCCAAGCACAGAGACTGTGCAGCATCTTTAAGCAACCTGCTCCACTGCCTTTTTCTCCTTGTGGGGAGTAGAGTTTCCTTATATCCTTATATCCACTGTGAAGCTCTCTTCTTTCAAATCATGCCTGTTGTCTCACATTCCTACCCTGCAGCACTGTGATCAGCATGGCCCCATCTACTCGATGACATCCCCATTGCCCTGGGGGGCTGCTGTCATACTCCATGAAGCCTTGGCTTCCCCAGGCTGTACAAGCTCTAGTCCCTCAGCCTCACCTCACAGGGAAATTCCTCTACCTCTTCCAACCTGGAGACAAGGGCCTCTTCCATAGAGTTGCTCTGCTTCCACATTGTCTCCAGCTTGAGAGGCATTCATGCACGCCAGGGGTAGGACTTGCCATCTGTCACTGCTGAATTTCCAGAAGTTCCTGTCAATCCACCCCTTGTCCTGTCTATGTGGTGGTGCAGGGCCAGGTTGAGGTGGAAGACACAATAGAAGAAGCAAGAGGAGCAATGGAGAGCAGAACTATCTTCAGGGCCAGCATGCCACAGTCCGCCTGAGGGCTGAGCTCCATATCCAGCCCAGCATCTGAGATATAGGACAGTACAATATCACAAAATTTTTCTTGTAGACCCCTCACAGTCAAGGACTGAAACTCAAGAAACAAAGCCAAAACATCAGTGCCCAAACGGATGAGATGGCAGCAGGGCTGCAGTGTACCCTGCAGGATTTGTCAGCACTGAGCACTGGCCGCTTTCAGATCTAGTCAGACCCATCCAGACCTCCAGGAGACAGGGTAGTCAATTAGTGTCATTCTGCAGGGGATCTGCACAATTCTCTGGGAAGACAAAGACATGGAACCAGTTCAGATTTAGGGCCCAGTGTATGGTAGAGAACAAAGGAAAGCTGGGAGTATTCAAAGTTTTATACAAAAATCGAAATCTATACCTGATTTGAAATAGTCACTTGGAGAAAACATCTGGAAATTGACATCAGTGCCCCGTTACCAATAAATTATTAACTAGGCAGAAAAAATAATTAATGGTTATTTTTTGACTGTGTGCAGTAAAAGCAGTACTGGTAGGTTCTAGGGAGATATCTTGGAAGAAACGAGGGATCCATGAGGCATTCAAAGCCAAGAACTTGAACTAGCACAGCTGTCCTGATTGGACTTTTCCTATGTATGCAGAGCCTCGTCGCTTTCCAGATACAATAATGGCTTGTTCGTACTTATTTATTTTGTAATTTGAAAATACATACCATAAAGATGATCAAGTAATGTAAACATCCCACTGATCTCAAAACTGAAAACAGGAAAATAAAACAAATATAGAAAATGGGATATAATCCTCCATGCCTCCAGTAACAATTGCAAGTATAATGGCATCTGTTCATGTCAAGATAAGGTTAATTTGATTTTATGACCAATTTGATCAGAGCTTCACGTACCAAAATGTTTTTATCTATATTTATGTTTATATTTATCCAGTTGCCATACTTGGTTCATGGCATTGCACCTAGCTTTATTCAGTAATTAATTCACTAGTTACTATTACTAGTCTATCAGCCATTCTGTGAAGGAAATATTCTCATAGAGAAAGTTGCTGTAAAGCTTTTTAAGTTAAGTGGTTCTGTAATTTAGCAACCTAGATTTACATTTTCAGAGCCTATTCAGGCACACATAGGCCTTTGAAAATCTGACTAAATTTCACCACATGCTTAGACTACTGCATTACTTCTATTTTCAAAGCTCTTGCAAGTTTCTATGCTATGTATGGTCATATTTTCAAAAACCTTTTAAATGTTCAGGGATGCCCAGCAGGTATCTAATCAGATTTTGAAATGTATTAAATGGATCATGCACCCAACACCCATTTAGAATTCAACCTTCAAGGATATTTTTTAAAAATATACAAAGACAGCTCTGCCTGCAATTTGGCAGAAACCTACCCCTGAGCAAGGCAGCCTATTTCTGCCAACTGCTGAAGCACTGTGGTTATTGGCACAGTTGGATGGGAGGTACTATGCAAAACAATTGCTAATTTGATTCAGTAAATCAAGGGCTGTATTTCTATGCAGCAGGCAGAAGAAAGCATCTGTAGAAGATCTTTTTTTTTAAATGGACCAAGAAGAATCTATGAAGTGTTCTATCTAGTGCATTAGCCATGATGAACACTTCACTGTGCCATGCAGGCTCATGTTATGGTTGTTACTGGATTTGTTTTGTTTTATTTTGTTTTATTGTTTGGGGTTTTTTTACTGTACTGGCCAGAAATAAGGAATTTAAGTGATATAAAAGAAAAGGTGACAGGAAGGGGGATGGGACTCCTGCTTCTGTTTCCCTTCAACATAGCAAAGCTCAGCAAGGACAGATCACATGAAAGGAAATGTATTAGGAAGGTCAGAGAGGTAGGAAGATGGCAAGCCCCCCATGGGATTCAGATCGTAAGCAGCACTGGTTAGCAAACCCTTACCAGCCACTGGCACTGCTATCCTCAGCTGCATGCTGAAGGTACTACTCCTTCTGATTGATATGAAGCTCCCAGTGCAATCTCTTGCCATCAACATGGTGCAAAGTTAATTGAGAACCTATTCATCTGTTTTCCATTGTTTTCTGTGATGCAACAGCTAACTAATGAGTGGCTTGTAAAGACTCAGATGAGACTCAAAGCTCCTTTGGGGAGGCAGAAGTCTCTCCTAAGGAAAGTCCACGTAACTATTTTATAAATTATTTTTAATGGTGATAATTTCTCTCTGAAGACTGAGCTGTGTAGGGACAACAGCAGAAGTACTGAGGGCTTCCTAAATGGTTTCCTAGAGAAGTTTCTACTCCCCCCATGTATCACATAACATTTATCTAGTTTATGACCAGAGCTGGTTACATGCCTTTTCATCCAAGTAGCTTTGGGTTTCCCTACGAGCTGGAATAGGAAGAACAGTAAATTCCCTTGCACAGAAGCTGCTTTTGGGCACTTGACCCACCTGAGAAAATTAAAGCAGGACAAGAGAGGGAAAATAAGTAAGTACTTCTTTGTCTTATTTCCCAGTCATACGGGAAACAAAGGAAGAGTTTAGGAAATGACATAACATTTTTATGTAATGTTCCACAACACCTTTTCCTTGATGCTACATAGATCCTGTCTTACTGTTTAGGTCTAATGGATGCTTGAGTCTGAAAATAGACATGTACCAAAGATGCTAACAGATCTATTGAACAGATCTTAGTTATTATGACAGAATACAGTTCAAACTGCCTGCTGTCCCACATTATAATCCTCTAAGAGATTCTTTCCAGAAAATGGACTACTCTGTTTGGGGGTAGGTTGGGATAGATTGACATAATCATCAATTAAAATAGTAAGTACTTTCATCTTTTCCACAAGAGCCCATGTGTGAGCTGAAATGAGGCTCCTGGGCCCATGGGAAGAGATTAATCAAGTGAGTTTTCCAAAAGAAAGCACTTTTAGCTGGAATGCCAACTATCTATCATCTCTGTTCATTTAACTTCTAGAATTTCTTTACTGTTCAACAGATATAACAGAATCAGCAATTTATAAAGTCTCTGGAAAAACTTGCCAAGTACATTGGGCTGTAGCAGTGTCAGCAAGGCAATATATAATACACCAATCCATCAGAATTAGATGAAACGTTAAATTTGAAAAGAATGCCCTAACAGCCATGAAAGAGCAGTTGCATTTCAAGAGTGCTCTGAAAGATGAAAGCAGCTGAATGAGAGTTAGGAAAATGCAGTCAAGAGATTTGGAAATGTGAAGGTTCTATTAAATCATTCTCTTTGACTCTTTACAGTCTCTGACAGGCAAGAGATTACATATGAAACTGTTAAAAAAGTACCAAATTAATAAATGTTGAGTTAATATATCTCACCATAAGAAATGTTAAATTGATGATCAAACTAATTTTTTAGTTTACTGATGACATCCCACTGTTATTAATGACAAGTCCTCCTAGTCCCCTCAGTCACTTATTTGTGGTTTTATCCTTCTTACAAATAGTTTTTTATATCTCCACTTAATCATTACTAAAACAACAATATAAATTCATCCCTTTCAATATGCTTTATCAAATAATTTCACCAGTCTTCAGCGATTGCACAAGACTAAAAGGGGAGAGAAAAACTTTTTCTGTCCTACAGGAATGTGAAAAACTTCTAGTCCTAATCTGGAATGGGAACAAAAAATCTCAACACAAATACTAATGGTAAAATATCTCTTAATTATTTTGCTGTGTTTCTATTTTGCAAAAAGTAAACAGTAAAAAAAAACTTGGCTGTTTAAACCAAAACTTCAGTTCAAAGGTATCTGCATGGTCTTTTCCTGTATTTGACCATTAAACAAACAGTTGTTGAAACTAGTTTTTTCCTACAGGAAATTGAGTTCAGCAGCTCAGCAATTCCAAGTGAAAAAAACCACTTTGTCCAAGCCTGTCTCAGGTCAACCTTTGCGCTCTAAATGAAACGTTCTTTCTTGGAGGTATGCTGATTTAGAGACTCAGATATGAAATGATATCAAGAAACAGTGTCAGTGGGGTTCCAGTAGTGACTTTGAGGTCTGAGTGCATAATTTCGATAGATAAGCAAAACGCATTCATAATTAACTGAAATAAGATTCGTCACAGTATAAACAATGGAAATTTCCTCTCAAAGACTTTCAGCACAACTTCTAGTTAAACAGCTGTCAAAAATAAACCTCAAAAATCATGGTCAGTCTGAATATGAAGGCTGTAGAAAATAATCATAGTAGTCAAATCAAGCTGCTGAAATATATCTAAAGCTCAGGAGAAAACTCATCTCCCTGTGCATCCTGGAAATGCAACAAGAAGTTTTGCCAAACAAGACAGAGTATAAGTCTGTTATTTTCTCTCTTCACCTTCCTGTAGAATGGTTCCTTTTGGTGAAAGATATTAAAAACATAATTCTTGATATCACCTCATGGTGCTGATAGACCAACATACACCGTTGTGGTGGTTTGGGCTAGGCCTTCCTTGGTGACCAGTTTGTAACCAAGGAAGGGTCCAGATTTACCCAGTATTCCCTACGATTTTTACGTAAGCCAGATTATAAGAAGAAAGGAGGAGAGGCCTTCGCCCTCTTTCCTTCCGGCGGCTTGGAGGTGCAGGTTCCCTGCTGTTGAGTCTGCCGTGTTGGGGAGCGAGGCCTGGTAAGGCCTTGTCGACCTTGGAAGGCGGAGGTTGCCGGCGATTGTCCCGGAGCGACTCTCGGTTGTCCCAAGGAGAGTGGTGGGATATTTTCTTTGCTAACCCTTTAGTTACTAGATCTCGGGCTACTGATTTGGGATATATATATATATATATATTTTATTTTGGTTTTGTTCCCTTTCCCTTCCCCCTTCCCCTTCCTTTGTGAAAATTGTATATATTTTAAATTGTATATATTTTAATTGTAATATAAGTGTAAATATATTTATATATATCACTTTAGCTGTCTCTCTCGTTTCGGGTTTTCTTAGCTGGTTGTTTTTCTCCCTCTTCTCCCTGAGGTTTGGGGGGGGGACTTCTGGTGGTAAGGTTTGGAGACTTGGCAGGGAGCCAGCTTCAAACCATATCAACTGTCTTTATCCAATGAAGATCTATATGTTACTAGTAAATTTGCTCCTGTGATCATTCCTTTATTTTGTAACCCCTCTTACTCCTGCCAGACACAAGGTGTTCCCATCTTCCCTGGCTCTTTTTTTCAGTTTTGGGAAGCTCTTGTTTCAGTGATGGTCACGAAGCATGCTTCCTTGAATGCCACTGCACAGCTGGCCTGAGCCCTTGTTCAGTGAGATGTTTAAAGTGCATTTTAAAATGCCAGTTGTGCGATTAGCTCCACTTGCTTGAAATTTTAAAGCTGTGTCAGTACCCAAATGAGTTCATACATAAGTGATTCATGGAGGAGGTAGACAGTGGTGAGTTTTCTTTGAAAAACCATCAAAGTCATGGCATTAAGTAATATGACATACCAGTTTAATCTGGCTCCATAAATCATAAAATCTCATAATTTAACAACTTGCTCAGATTTATTGTTGCAAACAGAATAAAGTCCAAATTGGTAAATGTGAACTGTATAAGTGAATGTGTATTTAAGCATGTTTCAGGCTTTTAGTGGGCTAGTCACAGAAAGCAGGAAACAGCTGGGAGAATCAGCAGAAAGAGTTCAAAAATTAAAATGCAAATAATCATAGAGAACTATTTAAAATAATTTCTCTAACTACACAAATATTCTGCAAATGAGAAATAGATCATGCTACTTAAGAAACTTAGTTTTGTCTGAATATATTCAGAAAAATTGAGGAATTCTTGGTGAATTACTAGATGGAAGTGTCAGAATTGACAATTACATTAAAGACGGGGTGGAGCTGTACATGAAATGAGTCCTCTATGATCCAGTCATAGCATATAATAACATTGAATTACTTACTTTCCAACAGTTCCTAAATTTACATGATAACTTAAAGGAGGTCTTCTTCACTTAAGAAGTCCAAGTACCTTGCATCTAAGAGCTTAATAATGCTGACATATTCTCTGAGTTACTATCGTTGATTTTGAGGATGTCATGATCATCAGAGAAGCTCAAGAGGCTTGTCAGAAAATAATATGCGATATATAAAGAAGGTAAAAAAACCAGAAAAGTTGATCTAGTTAAGTGAGTGGACAATCCCATTAAGGTGACATGACACAATATTCTGTATAGTGAATATTGACCCTCCACAACTTAACATTACAATTGATAACTGAGAAGAATATAGAAAATCATAATGTAAGTTGTTTACTAATGATATACAGATTGTAGGAGACAAAGATTGAGGAAGATTGATTGCATTAACAAAGGGAGTACACGAGACAGTTGTACAGTCAGTGGACAGTCAGTTGGGAAACTGGATGCAGGCAAGCAAAAAGATTATTTTTTTTCTAGGAAAAGACACATAAAATATAATACATGTATAGGAATTATAAAGGAAATTTTTACTTAAGAGTAGGATTTTTATTTAATTTTTTTTCCAGGAGTTTAATGGACAAGGAGACCAATCTACCATGGCCTGTTCTGTCTTATCCATCACCGAACATTTTTTTAATTAATTTTGGGATTCTTTTTTTCTAAAATGTATGCCATAGCTAAAAGAGGAGTTAACACTGTAAATCCAATAACAAAGGGTAGATCTGGGGGGAAAAAAAACCAAAACAAGAAATCAAAATGAACAAAAAAAAATCCAACTAAACAACACCACACCCACAAACTAAAAGCAAAAGGAAAATATGGGCTCTAAATGCCCTGATTATCTCAAGGTCAAAATTTCTCAACAGAAAATCAGGAACAATATCCTTTGAAGTAAGCCCCCAGTATGCTCAGGAAGGTCCTTTTTTTTTGCCAATTGCTGAACATATTCTGGAAGTGAAGCACCTCAACCAGCATCACAAATTACAATATAAATTACAAAGAACTAAAACTGAGAGTTTAGAAGTTGTGACTTTTGCCACAACCTGACCGATTTTTTTTCCAGAACTTCGACAGCATGATACTAAGTAAAACACCCAAGCTGATACACAGAAGGATATGTTAGAGTGTTGGAGCCTCAAAATTTCCACTAAGACAGTCTCACTCTGCATTTGGTGACTCTTCAAAGACCATAAGCTTTTTGCAGGTAAAGCTGTCAACTGGTTTAAACTGAGTTACATAACAACTGAGCTCAAGTGGTATTTTCTGCTTGAAAATAATTGACTTTTAAGAACATGTTTCTATAAATATCTTAGTTTAATGCATTCAAGAGTTAAAAGGAACTTTCACCACCATGTCATACAAAATCTTCCATGACAAGGACCAAAGTATTTTATTTCCCATTCAAAAACTGGATTCAATCATTTGCATCAAGTCACCCAATACAAAGTATCCAGTTCTTTTACAGTGAGGATGTTTTTCTACC
Source organism: Corapipo altera (assembly GCF_003945725.1). NCBI lineage: Eukaryota > Metazoa > Chordata > Aves > Passeriformes > Pipridae > Corapipo > Corapipo altera. Next base: position 1,584,780 of record NW_020884948.1, read on the forward strand.
ATAAGTGTGACCTTTTTATCAGTGTCTCCTGGATATATCTATAGAAAATGTATCCACTGTGTCCAGAGGGACTAAAACAAGGGTCTTATTCTCCTTCACACAACATATCTCTGTTTCTTAACTATGCTTTGTTCCAAATGACCCCAAATGCTCAGTTGGTCAGAGCATGGTGCTAATAACACCAAGCTCATAAGTTTGATCATCTTATGGGCATTCACTTAAGAGCTGGACTCAATGATCCTTGTGGGTCACTTCTAACTCAGAATATTCTGTGACTTCAAAAAAATTCTCAGAGCAAAACCAAGGTTGAGGTTAATGAAGAAGAGTTGTCTCATGTCAGGAAGGCTCTGTACTGTCACCCACCCTACTGAGCACAAATTAATCCTACGGCATCCTAAGCCTCCAACTTGATCTATGTATAGGTAGGTTTCCAAGCCTATATGCCTAACACCTGTCTTTTGCATCCTTCATTGACACCAAAGTACTTGTTGTTGTAACATTTTCCTGCTGGATTATAGGATCACTCAACAAATGTAGATAGAACCATGGGCAGAACCATGGACAGCATACACCAAGAGTTTAGTGAAGAGAGAAATATGAAGAACATGCTCCTGAGTTGTCTCGCTGTTTTCTTTTTAAAACTTTTCCCTCATTCTCTCAGCTGTATTGAAAACTGAATAATTTCTATGGAATTATCCTTTCTGATTCATCACTCAATCTCATTTTCCTCTTCTGATTTACAATAACTTGTCAGAGAGATTCATTCTAGCTTCATTTCATCTTGAGGGCTAGCTGTAATTAATTCTGAAGTGTTTGTGAATTTTTTTCTGATTGCTCAGCTTTCTCTGTTTTTTTTAAACATCACCTCAATTACCTCAAAAGCAACCAAATAAGCACTCACAATATTAATTGGACTGTAGAGGCATTAATGGATTTTATTCCTGTTAGTAATATTTTCCCATTTTGTTTTACCCATTTAAACAACAGCAGCAGTTATGCAGTACAAATATTGAGAGCTAGAATTCTACAGAAACACCATTTCATGTTTTTGTGTTCGCATACAGCAGAACACTGCCTTTGATCATGTTGAAGGGAATTGTACTCTCTTTTTTTTCCCCTCAGATGAAGAAAACTGATTGTATGTTCTCACTTTTAACATGAAGTACTTGTAGTGGTTTCACCCTAGGCCTTCCTGGAGACCAACTTGTAACCAGGAAGGAACTAGAAAAGTGATCACGGAAGTATTCCATGCTATTCCTTTACGTAACTGGAGGTATAAATAAAGCCAGTGGGAGGGATCGCGCCCTCTTCCTCTCCGGCGAGATTCGAGAACGGTGGGTCCCTGTTTCGGTCGAGCTTATCTGGAGCCAAGGCCTACAGTGACTGCCGCTATCCGCTTCGCGTCAGAGGAGAGCCTTGGGCTGCGTCAAGTCATTCTGCCTGTTCGAAGGGAAGTGGTGAGATTTCTGCTAGTTTGCCTTCGGCTGGCTGTTTGGCTTGCTCGGTCCTTGCCCCTTTTTGTCTCTCTTCCTTTCCCTCCCCC
>NW_020884948.1:1591322-1593900 GCF_003945725.1 Corapipo altera
GCGGGTCCTTGTTGTCGAGTTTTGGGGACTTGGCGGGAAGCCAGCTCGAAACTTGTACAGTACTCAACTAATGCATAAAAGTTGAGTTCACAGAACCACAGAATGACTCAGGTTAGAAGGGACCTCAGAGGCCACCTAGTCCAATACCCCTGATCAACAAGGGTCACTGAGACCCAGTTGCATAGGATCATGACAAGATGGCTTTTTAATATCTCCAGGAAGGGAAACTCCACCACCTCTCTTGTGACAGTATTTGGTTACCCTTGAAGTGAAAAAGTATTTTCTCATGTTCAAAGGGAACCTCCCATGCTCCCTGGAGGTATGTGTCCATTGCCTCTGGTCCTGTCTCTGGGCACCACTGGAAAGAGCCTGCATCCATCCTCTTTGCACCCTTCCTTCAGGTATCTATACTCATTGATGAGATCCCTCTGAGCCTTCTCTTCTCCAGACTGAACAGTCCTAGTTCTCTCAGCCTTTTCCCATAAAAGAGATGCTCCAGTCCCTGAATCATCTTCATGGCCTTCCTTGAACTTCCTCTGGTAGCTTGTGTAAGTGTCCCTAGAGCTCATATCATAATTGTCATTACAGAAGGCTGAAAGCTATCCCTTCATGCAAGTGAAAAAGCAAACCAAGACAATGCAATCAAAAAAGTCTACACAGCACAGACAGGAATTCCGTGGGGGGAAAAAACTAGACCCCACAGAAGCAGCAGGAAAGCAGACACGTAAAGTGTGCAATTTTTTTTTCATTTTCCCTGTAAAGAAACCACATTTATTTGCTAAGCAATTGAATAACCTCTACCATTAATGTAATGAAAGAATAACTGTAATTCTACATAAAAAAATTAATTAGCAATGTCACAGCTTTGCTAAATAATTTTACATATTTCCTCTTTTTCTACATTACCTCAGTTAGAAAAAAACTTTTTTGAAGAACCCAAGATTTAGTTATGAGTAAAACCAGTGAATGTAACACATACATTGCTGCAGTTGTATGTGTTGCAAGAGCTCCTAGATCTTATGCTTCTATTTTGAAGTGAAGCTTTCCAAGAACCAGGGGGAGATGTGGACTTTTCTGAATGTCATCAGATATACTCAAATAGGCAGCAAAATTAAGTTTTGCAGAGGATTAATTAGAAGGCACCACCAGTGAGTACGTTGGCTTGCCCTTCCAGAAAAGAAGTCTCTGGGATGTAAGTATTTGTCTATCAACATTATACTGCTGATGTCACCAGAGTTGGAGTGTCTTACCATTCAAATGCCCCCAGCATAGTTACAAAATGATAGTTTTGTAACATATTAAATACACACACACTCTTCATAGTAACTGAGACCTAAAAGGTTCATTTCAAATTGTCCAGGTGCAGGAGACATGTTTCTAACATTCTAGGTTAGTGTCACAGCTACTGAAATTTTCCTTCTTTGCCATAATTGCATATTCCCCTATTCCTACTCAGATCAGTTCTCCAGTCATCAAACTTTTGTTTTGATGCCTACTCAGATGGAAAGTGCATGACAGAATAAGGCTGGGCCTTTCTGGATGATGGAAGTGGCATCCAAATACATCTAGTATTAGCTAAAACGCTTCTCACGATAAAAAGAACAGTTGCTCACAACTGCAAGAGCAATAGAAAATAACAGTATCCATGCTTCACAAGCATTACAAGCAGCTGTAAATTTTTCCACTCTCAGCCCCTCCAGGAATATTTTTTTAGACAGTGTCTAGAAAGGAAGCAGATCTCAGACAAACTGTGTTCTCCAATATTTTTTCATACAATTGCATAAATATATACAATACCAACAAGCCTATCATCTGGTATTTTTACATAACAACTGTAAGGAAAGTTTGTCACCTGCAAACAAAATTTAAATAAAGATCCTATTTATACTGTCAAATGCTTTTTCTTCACAGTCTCTCATTTATTTCATTTTTTTCTTCTTTATGATTGCTCTGACCGTGTTGTACTCTCCTGATGAAAACTGATCCACCCTTAAGCCTGTAGGTTTTGTGAAATTATTAAGTACTATGCAGAGTTATTCTTTTCAGACATGTAGTAGGTCTGATTACATGCTCAATGATCTGCAGGGAAACTGACAGACAGAGGATTCATGTAGATTATTATTTCATTTCTAACCCAACTAATAAGTTAGCCTCTGTGGATACGTATGCAAAGAGCAAGAAAAAACACCATGTCCTTTTAAAGGATCCCTTCTGGGAAACAAAGGTTTTCTCTGCTCAACTCTAGTAATATGACTAGGTTCACTCGATCCTAGTGGAAGTAGGTAACTAAGGAAGCAGGCCAGTCTGCTCAGGAAATGTTATCAAACTCAAACCAGCAGAATTCACTCTGTCTTTGGCCTTTCCTTATTTTGATTTAAAGAAGGGGGCGACAAGTGCAGTGCAAGGAGAGGTTCGGAGAGGTTCGGAGAGGTTCGGAGAGGAGACGTTCGGAGAGGAGAGGTTCGGAGAGGTTCGGAGAGGAGACGTTCAGAGAGGAGAGGAGAGGTTCAGAGAGGTTTGGAGAGGAGAGGTTCGAAGAGGTTCGGAGAGGTTCGGAGAGGAGAGGTTCGGAGAGGTT